>NC_091209.1:9840730-10048230 GCF_040958095.1 Procambarus clarkii | reverse complement strand
CTGCTTTCGACCGAACGCTGCTGCTTTCGGGCGAAAAATGCTGTTTTCGACCGAACGCTGCTGCTTTCGGCCGAACGCTGCTGCCTTCGACCGACCAAGTAACTGAGGGGATTTTAATTACGACAGGCATGTGGTTTCTCTTGTACCTTGAGAACACACTCACACCTTCTAGAGTCGTGATGAAAATAATCCTTATGACGACCACCAACACTTATGGACCGTTCACCCTTTCACTCACTTCGGGTTGATTGTTCAGTAAATCACTGAACTTTGTGTATGACAGATCTCTTACCCTGTCCATAGAGGAGAGAAGAAAATGTATATATGCTGGTTATCATTATAAATGTGTGGCCACGTCTGTGGAAGAAGAGAACAAAATAGGGTCGCTCTTCTCCTTTACTCACTCTGGAAGTTAAATCGGCTACTTGCGCTACACAAACAGCATTTCACAATGTCACTGAAAGTTTTCTTTCTGCAGACAGCTGTCTCAGCACTCATTAATCCTAACTAAGTGTGAAGAATGCTTGTTGAGTATCCCAAGTGCCTATACACGGCGCTCTACGGCACCCTGCACTCCACACTTGGCACCCCTCGCAACAGGAGTACACTTGCTACTTCAGATTCTTTTAATAATAATAATGTTTATTTAGGTTAAGGTACATACGTTCAAAATGAGTTACAAGAAGAATGTTGGACATCTAGGTAGAGCAAGTATATACTATGCCTAAATTCACCATTACGCAGCGTTTCCCGCATGATGTGGAACAAATAAACTGCACCTGATTTACCTGAGGGCCACTAACCCTAGTGGCCTCGACGAGGACAGGAAGCCGTCGGCTTGACGAAGGTCTCCCCCCCCCCATTTGCCATGATCTTTTCTAGGTAGATTATACAACTTAACACAGTTTTGGCATTTACGGCTTCGGCGGTTAGGCGGTTCCATTGGCTTATAACCCTGTGGATGAAAAAGCATATCCTGTTCTCTGTCCTACATTGAGGTTTCTTGAGCTTGAAACCGTTGCTCTTTGCTCGTGTTACATGTGACCTTTTTGAAGAAATTGTCCGGATCAGCATTCTTCAATTTGTTCTGTATGTTAAAAGTTTCAGTGAGATCGGCCCTGTCATGCCTGGTTTGCAGTGTTGTTAGCCCTGTGGCCTTCAACCGTTCCTGATACGAGAAATGACTTAGCTCTGGAATCACTTTTGTTGTCCGGTGTTGCACTTTCTCCAGAGCAGCTATGTCTTTCTGAAAAAGAAGCTCCATGCTTGGATACTGTAATCCAAATGGGGCACACCAGAGATTTATACAGTTGGATCACTACCTAATTTTCCTTAAAGTCAAAGATACGCTTGATTATTCCAAGGACTTGGGTAGCTTTTCTGGCTGCTGCTGCTCCTGTTGTGGAAGTTTTAGTAAATGGTAGATTTTTACTCCAAAGTCCTTTTCTTCATCAATCTGCTGTAATGTAATATAATTAATTTGGTAGTTATGGCGTGGGTTGCTAAGCCCCACATGCAAGGTAATTTAAACAACATACCTGTCATTTGTCGATATTAAAAGGCATTTGCCAGTCTTCTGATCATTTGTGGAGTTCATAGACTTAAAACTAATTGAGATCAAAAGGAAAAATGAACTAAAGCAGAAAAATATTAACTCGACAATAGTTACATGCTGTATGATACAGCAGAAATTGCAACAAAACAGCAGATAGTAATTATCACAAAATAAACAGAAGTTATACTATTTTTTTTCAATTGCGAGTAACAGAGGTATCAGACGCCTTCATTCCCGAGCTGGCCTCACTATTTGTTGGACTCTTCTATGTGGCAGGACTGCAACTTGGTATTCACACTGCCCACCTGTTCTTCCTTGCCGACGATAAATGTAGACCAGCTTCGTACGGTTGTGCAGAGGATCAGAAGGACTGGGAGGCAACCATCACTGGGACCCTCGGCCCAGCCTCCAAGCACATACAACTGATCTCAGATCACCGAGGGACTGAGGTGCAACTGCCAGCAGATCCTCGTCTTCGAAAACTCCCCCAGGAAGTTTCGCACGGTTACTCCCAAGGTTATTTTTGAGACTGCTACTCCTGGACGTTATAACCTTGCGAAAATCCTTTATTTGTATTGAGGTGATCTTGTTACATCCTCCCCATACAACGTCACAGGATGCAATGGCGCCTGCCTGCAGCTGTCTACGCTACTCAGGAGCTCCTCTGTCGTATCACATGACCTGAGGTAACCTCCCTATTGGTCATTCCTGCTAGCATGTGCCCAATCGTATTTCTTTCCTTCATCCGGGGATTTCAGTATCGCCGTTCCCCTCCGAATTTGGTGCAATTTCTCATACAAGGATGCTGGTGCCCGTCGTTTTGTCGACACACTAGGCTTCCTCCTATCCCTGCAGAAAATGAAAACATATGAATTCAAAAGTCTGGCTTCTTGCTTCTCTATAAGCATAGTAAAATTAATCCTGGGCTTTTATCTACCTACAAGTGGGAGTGTGATTCGTAATAGGTGGGAGACGTATGTAAGCCTTTGGTACATGTAACACGAGCCAGTGTTAGCGGGTAGTTCTATAGTTGTGGCGAGTCAGTGTCGGGAGTAAGTTTAGTATATTTAGATTGGAATTTCGATAAAACAAGTCCTGTGAGTTAAAAGCAACCACAGCACATTTGAAAGGATTGAACGTTTGGTTGTATTCTGCGCAATATCTCTCACATATAATTTCTACAAAGTTTACCATAGCCTCTTTGGTCGGTGCGAGTAGACCTAGATAATCAGCCTAACAGAAAACTTTAGCCTTAGTACTGCATACGCGAGTCAATTCTACTGATTTTTAACTCTTTCAACAATGGATAATGATAGATAGCAAACAATATAGGACTATTTAGAACAGCACCTTTTTTGACCCAATTTTTGGGAAGAAATTTTTAGAGATAATACTGCTCCATTTCACAGCTAATTTGCATACTTGATAAAAATTATAAATATTTAGCGATGACAGGACATACTATTCTGCTAAAGCAATTCTCTGTAAAGTCTGTTGGGTTCAACTTTGTGAACTAGTTTCAGCTACCACGAAAACTACAAAGAGTAATTGGGTAACCAGTTTTGTATGCAAATTAAAAGTCAGAGGTGCCAAGTTCGTTAGCTAGAAAGTCAATGAGTATATAATCAAGTACTTTGTTTAGTAGTGAGTTTACTGCAATACCTCTATAATTATCAGAGGACATAGAGGCTCGGCAGTTCTTTAGAATGGGAACAAGTACAAAAGTGTTTATTACAGATGCGATGTACCATGGGAGAGGCAGCCTGTAAGGAACAGAGGAAGATTGACAGACAGACAGTTTCGGCGTTCCATGTTTAAGGTTGCCAAAGTTTATGGTAAGTGGACTATCATAACTCCCATTTTGCAGTTTTCTCAACCATTACAGAAGTTACTGTATACAGGTGTTTAACAATAAGGGTAGGTGCATACAGGTGGAGTTAGATCAGTTTCAATCTCATCTGTCCTGTGTACAGCACTGTTGTACAACGTTAAATATTTATCTCTGAATACATAACATATTAAGGGGGCCCAGAGGATTCGTCCAAGACGTTCGATGCCCCATAAGCTAGAGCTTTTTATTTTCTAATTTCACCCCAAAAATATGGTGTCACACGAAACACTGATTAGAAAGATAAAGACTCACGGTACTGGTGTGCTATCTTAAGCTTGATAAGGGCATGGCTACGTCAAAGGAAACAAAGAGTTATTATAAATAAGGATAGGATAATTGATAAAGCAACTCTCCAAAATTCTTTCTTTTTATTCCTGGTCTGACCCCTGAATGCGTTTCGTAATTCCTTATTACATTTTCAAAGACTTAGTTTACACACAAAATACATTCATACTTATACTCGTTTTGGGTGAGGTGATATGGCACAAAAGTTTTGGGTGAGGTGAAACAGAAGACAGAACACGAAACAATGGGTAGGAGAACATAAGAATAGAAGTAACTGCAGAAGCCCTATTGGCCCATAATTCCTCTTGCTACTTCCATATTGGTTCGGGGTCTTGAAGTGGGTAGAATATAGTTGTGCATTAATTGGCTGTTGATTGCTGGTGTTGACTTTTTGATGTGTAGTGCCTCGCTGATGTCGAGTCTCCAGCTATCGCTATATTTATCGATGACACACATAAATCACAATAGCGTGATGTATCAAATGAACAAATCCACAAGGGCCGTGACGAGGATTCGAACCTACGTCTGAGATCATCCCAGACGCTGCCTTAATCGACTGAGCTACGGCATGGACAAAAGAGTTGAAACCAGAAGTTGTACCTAACTTACTTGGATCCCGCAGCCTCTCCGAGACACAAACCAGGGTTTTACACAACTCCCCCCTGCACTCGAGCTATGTCAATAGGCCGTTAATTCTACCTCTTCGCCCTTACATCAATACACACAGAGATCACAATAGCATGATGTATCAAATGAACAAATCCACAAGGGCCGTGACGAGGATTCGAACCTACGTCCGAGATGATCCTAAATGCTGCCTTAATCGACTGAGCTACGACATGGTCAAAAGCCTATTAACGAATAGGCTTTTGTGTTCTATTGGCAATAGGCTAATAGAACGACCTATTGACATAGCTCGAGTGCATGGGGGACAACGTGCAACATATGGCGCTGTTTTTCAAAAAAAAACATTTTTTACCTGTCACAGGTAAGGCATCTATATAGTAGGTATATAAAAACATGCGCGTATTCGAATGGAACGTCGTGTCAAAATTTTGAAGCAATCAGTGAACTTACTTATATATATATATATATATATATATATATATATATATATATATATATATATATATATATATATATATATATATATATATGTATATATAAATATATATATATATATATATATATATATATATATATATATATATATATATATATCAACTCTGAAGAACTCTGAAGAAGCTGAAGAACTCTGTAGGGTAAGGCAGGTCTTAGTCAACAACGGCTTCTCCAATGGTTTCGTTGAAGACATCATAAGAAGGAAGGTGAAACGCCATGCAACCTCTGAAGAGACAACCAACACAACACCTATACCCCCTATTAGACTATTTTACAGGAACTTCTTTTCCACAGCTCATAAAACGGAGGAAAGGGTCCTGAAAGATATTGTTAATAGAAACGTTATCCCTACAGACAAAAATCAGACGATACAACTGACGATTTACTATTAAACCAAGAAAACGGCCAGCCTACTCATGAGAAACTCTCCAGACACAAAGCAGAACGCTTTGAAAGAGACCAATGTCGTCTTTGCCTTCAAATGCCCACTTGGGGACTGTAAGCCTCAAAGAATTCAGTATATAGGCAAGACAACAACATCTCTTTCCAGGCGATTAACGATGCATAAGCAACAGGGCTCCATTAAGGAACATATAATCTGTTCCCACAACCAGACCATCACCAGAGAAGTCTTAACACAAAACACGGAAATCATCGATAGATACAGCGATAGCAGGCGGCTAGATATCTGTGAGGCACTACACATTAAGAAGTTGACACCAGCAATCAACAGCCAATTAATGCACAACTATATTCTACCCACTTCAAGACTCCGCACCAATATAGAAGCATCAAGAAATATGGGCCAATAGGCCCTTTGCAGTTACTTCCATTCTTCCCTTTAACTTACCCAATATTATACCCATTGTTTCGTGTTCTGTCTTGTGTTGAAAGTTTGTTTTCACCTCATCCAAAACTGTTGTAACATATCACCTCACCCAAATGCAGGTATAAAATCGAAGCTGTTTAAACTCTGTTTAGTTATAGTTGTGTGTGTGTAAACTAAAGTCTTTGAAAATGTAATAAGTTTTACGAAACGCGTTCAAGTGTCGCGTCAGACTAGAAATAAAAATGAATTTTGGAGAATTGATTTTTCAGTTACCATCATCAGTAAAAAGAAATATAAGAAACATTGAGAAAATTCGTGTTAGAATTATTAATCTTACTTTTTCGGTCATATTTAATAATATATATATATATATATATATATATATATATATATATATATATATATATATATATATATATATATATATATATAATATATATATATAAATATATATAAATATATATATATATATATATATATAAAAATAGGAAGGGAGTACCACCTCTAGCTGGAAGAAGGGGGACCCATAGCCTCGGAGGAAACCACGCATAACGCATTAGAGGGAATGTTTAGATCCCCTCCAATACGGTTTCTGTGTGCTTTTCTCCTACCACCCCCTTCCTTTTTTATTTTTTGTGCTTATATATATATTTATATATATATATTTATATATAAATATATTTATACTCAGAAGGGAACTCATGCCTAACAAACCTTCTGGAATTCTATGATAAAGTAACAAGAATAAGGCAGGACAGGGAAGGATGGGCAGACTGCATATTTCTGGACTGTCAAAAAGCCTTTGGCACAGTACCACACGGGAGACTGCTATTCAAACTTCAGAGGCAGGCGGGAGTAAGTAGAAAAGCCCAACTTGGGTAAAGAATTGCTTAACAGGCACGAGCCAGAGAGTAACAGTCAGGAGGCGAGAAGTCAGACTGGCGAACAATAACGAGTGGAGTATTTCAAGAATCGGTGTGTGTATATATATATATATATATATATATATATATATATATATATATTTATATATATATATAATATATAGGAATATAATGTTTATATATATATAATATATTTATATATATTTATATATATATATATAATATATATATAAATATATATAAATATATATATATATATATATATATATATATATATATATATATATATATATATATATATATATATATATATATACACACACCGATTCTTGAAATACTCCACTCGTTATTGTTCGCCAGTCTGACTTCTCGCCTCCTGACTGTTACTCTCTGGCTCGTGCCTGTTAAGCAATTCTTTACCCAAGTTGGGCTTTTCTACTTACTCCCGCCTGCCTCTGAAGTTTGAATAGCAGTCTCCCGTGTGGTACTGTGCCAAAGGCTTTTTGACAGTCCAGAAATATGCAGTCTGCCCATCCTTCCCTGTCCTGCCTTATTCTTGTTACTTTATCATAGAATTCCAGAAGGTTTGTTAGGCATGAGTTCCCTTCTCTGAACCCATGTTGATGTTTGTTTACATACCTAATGTTCTCTAGGTGTGCAACCAGTCTTAACCTGATTATTCTTTCAAGTACTTTACAGGGGATGCTTGTCAGTGATACTGGTCTGTAGTTAATAAGTGCCTCTTCCCTATCTTCTTTTTTGAAAATTTGTACCACATTTGTCTTCTTCCAGCAACTGGGCAACTCCCCCTTCGTAAGTGACTCATTATAGATCCTTGCCAGAGGCATGCTGAGGGCCTGTGCTGCTTCTTTTAGTATCCACGGTGATACATTGTCTGGTCCAACTGCTTTAGTTTCATCCAGTGTTGTTAGCTGTTTCATTACCTCCTCTGTTGTCACTTCCATATCTGTTAGTATTTCATCTTGGGTCATCTCTTCTAGCGTCTCCTTGGTGTAGTGGTAAGACACTCGCCTGGCGTTCCGCGAGCGCTTTGTCATGGGTTCGTATCCTGGCCGGGGAGGATTTACTGGGCGCAAATCCTTAACTGTAGCCTCTGTTTAATTCAACAGTAAAATGTGTACTTGGTTGTAAAAACGAGTCTTCGCGGCGGGGATCGTATTCCAGGGACCTGCCCGAAACGCTACGCGTGCTAGTGGCTGTACAAGAATGTAACAACTTTTGTATATATCTAAAAAAAAACAACCTCAATCTCTCTGTGGTTGAGGTCCCCCATGACCAACAGTTTCGCTCTCATTCTGTGAGCTGTTCTTGGTGCCCTCTGCAGTTCATCTGTACATGTCTTGTTGTTATCATTATATTCCTACCTGGGCCTTCTACTGTTTGGTGGGGGATTGTAGATCATCAAGATCACAATCCTCTTCCCATCTACTGACAGAATCCCACGTATGGAGCTTGTGTTTCAACTAGTCCCCTGATTCTCTAGTTCCTCTAATTTCCGTTTCCGCATTATCAGAGTGCCTCTCCCCTTCTCTGTCTCGGTGTACTTTCTTTCCTTATCACTTGGTATCCCAAGTACCAAGTGATAAGGAAAGATTACAGTCTAGGAAGATTACATCCCAGATCATATAATTTATTTTACTTTCCACTATTGCAATTATGTCTGGATCTGCTTCACTCTTTTATTTCATCTTCTGTGTGTGTGTAAATAAATGTAAATACTTTGTCAATGTAAATGTATAATAATAAATGTCAATAAATGTAAATACTTTGCGTGTGTGTGTGTGTGTATGTGTGTGTGTGTGTGTGTGGCCGGGCCGGGAGGCGACCATTCAGTCTGTCTCAAACCTTAACGGCGCGAGCAGTGTGTGAGGGCTGCACGCTCTCGGCCACAGGCTCCTCTACCGTGTGCAACTGTGACCTGCTGTGGCACTCCCTGTCACCCGCCTCTCACTAAACTTACACAAGAATGCTTCTACAAGATTTACGTTTGAAGTGAACCATTTGTTGAGCTCCAGAATACGTGAACTTCAATTAGCTGTGAAAAAACCGTCTGTATTTATCAAATATATTGCTTAATTTGTGTTATTATGCACTTTGCATTGCATTAAAAGTGAGATATTTCAAATTATTTAATATAAATGTGCAGAAAATACATTTTATACTATGCAATCAAATTGTGTTGAATAACAAGTGGTTCGTAGGCTACCGGTAAGCACTCCGTTGTGAGCTGATTGTTATTTAAACCCCTACTTAGAAAAAATAAATTTGTGATCGATTCATTGTGGATATATTACATCTAGAAGCATAGACGAACTCTTCTGAACTGGTGGTAATGTGAATCGCGATTGTTCAGTAATCGGTAAATAATTTCCGATAAATGGCCTGGAACTTGCTTTAACTGATCTTAAAGTTGCGAATGTGAATTACTTTCAGATTTAGAGCGTTAAGCCAGTATGAAAGTAGGCTATAATGAGAAAAGAGGCCAACAAGGTGTAATTTCGTTCTAGCAAGTGAAGGATCCAATTAGCAAGTGAGCACCAGCTCTGGGAGTGTGAGGTGAGGCTACGGAAGCAAGTACATATCCTCCTGATCACAGCTTACTGAAGCTCCTCTGGTCAAGACGCTACACATCCAGCAAGATGTCTTCCCTCTTCAGCAAGTTCAGGAAAAATAAAGAAGGTAATTATACAAACGTTGTTAGTTAAGTGGGTTAATCATGAATGTGCTGGGGATTGAGATGACCCCAACTTTGGTGGAGGTCATCTCATGTAGTGGCAGGTGTTAGGGTTGTTTGTGAAGACCCCTGCCTCTTTGGTATTAGTCATCACTCGGGTTAGGGCAGGTGTTTAGAGAGTGGCAGCTGACATGACCCGCCACACCGGTACCCAACACAGGTGATCAAATGACATCTGTCAACTTCAACATTCGATGGGTTAAAAGTCGTTTGGGGGTCACGGTGATCTATGAATTGTGAATAAGACCTAATGATTATGTTAACAGACTATACAACTAGCACATCAAGGCTGTAACAAGCTGAGCTAGATGACTGTTGAGGTGCAGTTGCTGAGGCAATACTGTGCTTCAGTGCCTCTGCCACTACCACGCGCAGAATAAACATGGCTACTTAACTGGTGTTCTTGCAGTCTTGCAAAGCCACTAACACGCATACCGTCTAGGGCAGGTCCTTAATCTCAAGGTAAGGTAACCATCGCAAGGTACCATAATACAAATTGATGGGAGTGTTCGAACTGGTGAAGTTGCATATCTTAAATACTAAAATTAGGAGAGTGGGTAGCACAAAATACAGGGTGATTTTGAAGCACAAATTAGGAAACTATGAGCATGAAATTAGGTACTCGTTGCTTTTAATTTTGAATAAATCATAAATGGACTAAACTGCTCAGGTTGTGAAACAAGTGAGAAACGCGTGTGTAACGACCCGCTTCGCTCGTAACATCATCACTGCATCGTATTAAGAGGAGCGGCTTTCATGACTCACCAGCGCCGCTCCTGTGCCAGGAAAGTCCTCTACGGGCTCACCATAGCCCGTGCTACTGGCCCCGCTCCTGTGCCAGGTAAGTTACGGGCTCACCATAGCCCGTGCTACTTGGAACTCGTTCTAAATAGCTGAATCTATAACAACAACAACATGACCCACCATATTGACCACAACCGCCCCGGTCACCACACAGACGCGGGAATGACCCCTGCGATGGTAGTTGTAATTAATTTAACCACTTCAGCGACCACCATGAAGAACTGCCTCTTTGGCAATGATGCACAAGCCTATTAACGATTTTCCCCTCGTTACTTTGTCACGTGACTTTATCAGTGTAAGGCTGCAGGGACACAGACGTCTTTGTGTCCCCTCCCTATATATATATATGTGTGTGTGTACTCACCTAGTTGTGTCTGCAGGATCGAGCATTGACTCTTGGATCCCGCCTTTCGAGCATCGGTTGTTTACAGCAATGACTCCTGTCCCATTTCCCTATCATACCTGGTTTTAAAATTATGAATAGTATTTGCTTCCACAACCTGTTCCTGAAGTGCATTCCATTTTCCCACTACTCTCACGCTAAAAGAAAACTTCCTAACATCTCTGTGACTCATCTGACTTTCAAGCTTCCATCCATGTCCCCTCGTTCTGTTACTATTCCGTGTGAACATTTCGTCTATGTCCACTCTGTCAATCCCTCTGAGTATCTTATACGTTCCTATCATGTCCCCCCTCTCCCTTCTTCTTTCTAGTGTCGTAAGGCACAGTTCCCTCAGGCGCTCCTCATACCCCATCCCTCGTAGCTCTGGGACGAGTCTCGTTGCAAACCTCTGAACCTTTTCCAGTTTCATTATATGCTTCTTCAGATGGGGACTCCATGATGAGGCGGCATACTCTAAGACTGGCCTTACGTAGGCAGTGTAAAGCGCCCTAAATGCCTCCTTACTTAGGTTTCTGAATGATGTTCTAACTTTTGCCAGTGTAGAGTACGCTGCTGTCGTTATCCTATTTATATGTGCCTCTGTGTATGTGTGTGTGTGTGTGTGTGTGTGTGTGTGTGTGTGTGTGTGTGTGTGTGTGTGTGTGTGTGTGTGTACTCACCTAGTTGTACTCACCTAGTTGTGCTTGCGGGGGTTGAGCTCTGGCTCTTTGGTCCCGCCTCTCAACCGTCAATCAACAGGTGTACAGATTCCTGAGCCTATTGGGCGCTATCATATCTACACTTGAAACTGTGTATGGAGTCAGCCTCCACCACATCACTTCCTAATGCATTCCATTTGTCAACCACTCTGGCACTAAAAAAGTTATTTCTAATATCTCTGTGGCTCATTTGGGCGCTCAGTTTCACACACACACACACACGCTCAGCGTGTGTGTGTGTAAATCACGAAAATTAACACGTGGTGAAAAATGTGACAGTGTCAGACCACGGAAAAAGAATTGAAACAGGATTTTCCTTAAGTACTTTCGTATTTAATAATACGAAAGTACTAGTACTTTCTTCACTCTTAGAAAGTGAAGAAAGGGGAAGGGTGAATAAAGTACATCTACACCCTTCTGAAGATGTAATATTAAATACGTTTCAATTCTTCCTCTGTGGTCTGACACTGTCATATATATATATATATATATATATATATATATATATATATATATATATATATATATATATATATATATATATATATATATATATAATGTTATTTAAAAGGGTGTGTATGGAACACTGCAGTAGATCCAGTTGTTCCAAAAATTATAGCCGCAGTCAAATATAACCCGCCAGCAAATGACAGAAGACCCAGACAGGAATATGATAGAAACAACATGGCCACCATTAACATAATAGAAAGAACAGCGTCTCTCGCTAGCAGGAATGGATCTGGACTACTAATCATGGGGGACTTCAACCATGGGAAGATAGATTGGGAGAACAGAGACCCGCATGGAGGACCAGATACATGGAGAGCTAAGCTGCTGGACGTGGCAACAAGAAACTTCCTAAGCCAACGCATGAAAGAATCAACAAGAATGAGAGGGGAAGATAAACCAGCCTTGCTTGATCTGATATTTACCTTCAATGAGTGGGATATAAGGGAAGTTAAGATGGAAGCACCCATGGGAATGAGTGATCACAGTGTATTTATCTTTGAGTACTTGGTAGAGCTAGGACTTATCTCCCCAGAAAAAGAACTAGGGAACAAAAGGCTGGCATACCGAAAGGGGAATTATGAGGGGATGAGACGTTTCCTAAGGGATATACCATGGGACACAGACCTCAGAGATAAGTCTGTAAAGATATGATGGACTATGTCACCCAAAAGTGTCATGAGGCCCTAAACAGGTTTATCCCGGCCCAAGATGAAAAATCTGAGAAGCAAAAGAAGAATTCATGGTTTAATAGGGTATGTATGGAAGCAAAGGAACTGAACAAAAGGGCGTGGAGGAACTTCCGTAATAACAGAACACCAGAAAGTAGAGAGAGATACCAGAGAACCAGGAATGAGTATGTTAGTGTGAGAAGGGAAGCAGAGAAAAAATATAAAAATAATATAGCAAGCAAAGTCAAGACCGAACCAAAGCTACTCCACAGTCACATCAGGAGGAAAACATCATTAAAAGAACAGATAATGAAACTTAGAACAGGCGAGGACAGGTATACAGAGAATGACAAAGAGGTGTGTGAAGAACTCAACAAGAGGTTCCAGGAGGTCTTCACTATAGAACAAGGTGAGGTCACTGCGTTAGGAGAAATGGAAGTAAACAAGGCGGCCTTGGAAGGGTTCGAAATTACGAGAGATGAGGTCAAGATACACCTGTTGGATCTGAATGTCAGGAAAGTCTGGTGGTTTAGACGGGATCTCACCATGGGTATTGAAAGAATGTGCAGAGGCACTCTGCTTGCCTCTCTCGATAGTGTACAGTAGGTCACTGGAGACGGCAGACCTACCAGAAATATGGAAGACGGCTAATGTGGTCCCAGTATACAAAAAGGGTGACAGACAAGAGGCACTGAACTACAGGCCAGTGTCCTTAACTTGTATAACCATGCAAGATGATGGAGAAGATCGTGAGAAAAAATCTAGTAACACATCTGGAGAGAAGGGACTTTGTGACAAATCGTCAACATGGGTTCAGGGAGGGTAAATCTTGCCTTACAGGCTTAATAGAATTCTACGACCAGGTGACAAAGATTAAGCAAGAACGAGAAGGCTGGGCGGACTGCATTTTTTTGGACTGTCGGAAAGCCTTTGACTCAGTCCCCCCATAAGAGGCTGGTACATAAGCTGGAGAGACAGGCAGGAGTAACTGGTAAAGTGCTCCAGTGGATAAGAGAATACTTAAGCAATAGGAAGCAAAGAGTTACAGTGAGGGGTGAGACCTCAGATTGGCGTGAAGTCACCAGTGGAGTCCCACAGGGCTCTGTACTCGGTCCTATCCTGTTTCTGATATACGTAGACGTTCTCCCGGAGGGTATTGACTCATTTCTCTCAATGTTTGCTGACGATGCCAAAATTATGAGAAGGATTAAGACTGAGGAGGACTGCTTGAGGCTTCAAGTAGACCTACACAAACTGAAGGAATGGTCGAACAAATGGTTGTTAGAGTTTAACCCAAGCAAATGTAATGTAATGAAGAGAGGTGTAGGAAGCAGGAGACCAGTTACAAGGTATCATCTGGGAGATGAAAGTCTTCAAGAGTCAGAGAGAGAGAGAAAGACCTGGGGGTTGATATCACGCCAGACCTGTCCCCTGAAGCCCATATCAAGAGGATAACATCAGCAGCATATGCCAGGTTGGCTAAAATATGAACTGCATTTAGACACTTGTGTAAGGAATCATTCGGAACTTTGTATACCACGTACGTCAGACCAATCCTGGAGTATGCAGCTCCAGCATGGAGTTCATATCTAGTCACGCATAAGACTAAACTGGAAAAGGTTCAAAGGTTTGCCACCAGACTAGTACCCGGGCCGAGAGGCATGACCTTCGAGGAGAGACTATGGGAATTAAACCTCACGTCGCTGGAAGACATAAGAGTTAGGGGGACATGATCACCATGTACAAGATTCTCAGAGGAATTGACAGGATACATAAAGACAGGCTATTTAACACAAGGGGCACACGCACAAGGGGACACAGGTGGAAATTGAGTACCCAAATGAGCCACAGATATATTAGAAAGAACTTTTTTAGTGTCAGAGTGGTTGACAAATGGAATGCATAAGGCAGTGATGTGGAGGCTGACTCCATACACAGTTTCAAGTGTAGATATGACAGAGCCCAGTAGGCTCAGGAACCTGTACACCAGTTGATTGACAGTTGAGAGGCGGGACCAAAGAGCTAGAGCTCAACCCCGCAAGCACAAATAGGTGAGTACTTGTCCATTCCAAGCAGGTTCTATTTAGATACAGTCATTTGTAATAGATCCTGTTTATTATTTAGATCCAATCAGCTTTAAGTTTTTCAACCACTGCGAGTATATTCCTCACCTCTGTTCTCAGCGGTCTTCCTTATACCTTCATCCTTTTTTTTCTTACCCTAGTCTTTGATAGTTTAATTTTCGGTGTTTGTCTTGGAGGGAAGTGAAAGACTTTTCACTCAACTACTTCACATTTCTCATCACATTTCCTTGCACTAATCGTAAGGTATTTGTTGCCGATGACAGTCCATTTCTCATTGGCCTTCTGGTCCCTGTAGATGGTTGTGGTGTTTGCCACCCTCCTCTTTGAGGCGCTGACACTTGCTTCTTCACCAACAATATTTCTGCCTTTAAGTCAAGACAGAGTTTCTCGTGGTTTTCTGAACGAGACATTCTTACAATCAATTTAGTGTAAAGTCAAAACTGTCGTACAAGAAAATGGCAGCGGTTCGTGAAATTGATATAATGTCCCGTTTTCTGTTCATCGATCCTCTCGTAAGTTAGGATAAGGTATCTTACTTCGTCAGTTTCTTGACGTTGGGAATGCTCGTGAGTACGGGCTGTTAATACAAGCTAGTCCAAACACCACAGACTAATCTACATAAATAAAAATTGAAATGTTCGTTTGTGCATAACCGCAAATCTGCGAAAGTTCTGCACCGATTGCTTTGAAATGTTCACACAACGTTCCATTCGCATCCGGCCAGGTTTTTATATACATATTATATAGATGTCACGTCAGTGACGGTAAAAAACATGCTTTTTCTGAAAAACTGTTTTTCACGTGAGGGAAATCTTCGAAATCTCTTTACCGATTGCTTTGAAATTTTGACACAACGTTGCATTCGAATAGGCGCGTCTTTTTATATATCTTCAATATTCATATCTCAATTGTGACAGGAAAAAAACATTTTTTTTTTTTTTAACAGCGCCATCTGTTAGACGTAAGAGCAACACACGCTGTAATCTCCGAAAGTTCTTCACCGATTACTTTGAAATTTTGACAACGTTGTATTCGAATAGGCGCGTCTTTTTATATACCTGCTATATAGATGCCACCCCTGTGACAGGTAAAAACATGCGTTTTTGAAAAACGCCAAATGTTGTACATAATAGCAACATGCATGCTATACTAAATATGTCACGAATGCCATTTCAATGTTTCCGATTGCATTGATAAATTTAATTTTCATAGATTTTAATTTTGATTTTGATTTAATTATTTTGTGTGAATTGCGCTGGAATTGAGCTGTGTTGTTTACCATACCATTCATTTCGTGAGTATAGTTTATTTTTTTTTATTTTTTTCATATTTTCAATTCATTTTTTAACTGTTTTTCTTATATTTCACTGATGGGAACATCAGATCAATTGATGTTCTCAATTTTCTGATAGGAACATCAGACCTTTTGTGAAGGCATCGGACGAGGGAGTGGGGAATGGTGGGGATGACGAGGGGACGGAAGTGAGAGATGGTGGGGAGGACGAGGGGACAAGCGAGGGGGTAATGGTGGGGAAGGACAAGGGGACGGGGGAGTTTGGGATGGTGGGGACGAGGGGATAGGGGAATGGAGAATGGTGGGGAGGACAAAGGGGCAGGGGAGCGGGGCATGGTGGGAAGGAAGAGGGGACGGTGGAGTGGGGAATGGTGGGAAGGACGAGGGGATGGTGGAGTGGGGAATGGTTGGGAGGCCGATTAGACGGGTGAGGGGAAAATGGTGGGGAGGACTGGGGGACAGGGAAGGTTGCTGTGGCCGGGTACTGCTAGTAATATATAAGTCCGTTCGAGGCGATTTTCCTAACCGGGGTTGTGTTTAGGAAGGGCAGGCGCCGTACATAAAAGAATTCGCTAGAAGGATTTTTGCAACGTTTCTGGCAAAGGGAGAAAGTTGTATATTGCTTTTATTTATTATGAGGAGCTTTTAAGCGCTGAGGATAATAGAGAGAGGGAATTATCAGGGGAAAGCGCCAAGCCATTACGACTATATAGCACTTGCAAGGGGTTAGGATAAGGATGGGGCTGGGGGGGGATGAGAATAATAGAGCTTATTCTATTAAATCAATATGAGAACAATGTGTAGTGTTGTGGAACAAACAGGAGTGTATAACGTCGGGGTGGGTGGAGTAGGTTATCTTGAGGTTATCTTGAGATGATTTCGGGGCTTTTTAGTGTCCCCGCGGCCCGGTCCTCGACCAGGCCTCCACCCCCAGGAAGCAGCCCGTGACAGCTGACTAACACCCGGGTACCTATTTACTGCTAGGTAAATGGTGGTTTAAGAGAATGGAACATGTACTTTTAGATCCTTGTAAATCACAATGATCCCAACCGTCGGACACAAACTAGTAAAGACATACTAAAAGGGATAATAAGATTGAAATATTTCGAGGCATTATTATATAGAAATGGAAAATAAGAGGAAGTGTATTGAAAGAGAAGAAGAGGTTCCAAAAGTAAACACCATAATGGAATGAAGCTATGTTAGTATGGAGGTGAAGAAAGAATTGAGTCATTAGACGACCGACATTTAGTGAGGCAGGGCCCAGCAACTAAAGCTCAGTCCTAAGAAGTGTGTTAGCCGTGAGCACATGTACTCACCACACACACACACACACACACGCACGCAATTCTACAAATACGACAAGTCCTATACCTCCAGGGCGCCAGTCGCTTCTCATTTTACAGAGGCTGAGGGTGACGGAACGGGGGCGCGGTCTCTACACGAGTCCAGCCTGGCTCCAGTGTTCTATGATGGTTGGTGAGATGTAAGGCAATTGCTGACAATGCCTCGTATGATAATTTATAATGCCTCGTGAGTATGGTTTAATGATCTATAATGCTTCATGGGGTTTGAAGCCATGCTTTGTAATGGGTCATGGATGTGAAATAGTGGTTTATTATGGCTCTTAGGTGTGAAATAGTGTTTTTTAATTAGTCTTGCGAATGAAGTCAAGATTTATAATTAGTCACGGTATAAGGAAATGTTTATAATTAGTCATAGTGTGAGGTAATGTCTATAATTAGTCATATTGGGAGGTAATGTTTATTAATTAGTCATATTGTGAGGTAATGTCTATAATTAGTCATATTGTGAGGTAATGTTTATTAATTAGTCATATTGTGAGGTAATGTTTATTAATTAGTCATATTGTGAGGTAATGTTGATAATGGCTATTGCTGTGCATGTTGGGAAAGGTTTAAGGCTATCACAAGTAGAATCTGATATCTGGTTATCACAGCACCACCAAGCGATAAGATAACAGGCATCGGCACGCCTCCACATTCCCCATCTTCCCCACCCCAACCCCACACCTGTAAGACTGAGCATCTATGCCCTGAACCACTGTAAGACTGAGCACCTATGCCATGAACCACTGCGAGACTGAGCACCTATGCCCTGAACCACTGCGAGACTGAGCACCTATGCCATGAACCACTGCGAGACTGAGCACCTGTGCCCTGAACCACTGCGAGACTGAGCACCTGTGCCCTGAATCACTGCGAGACTGAGCACCTATGCCCTGAATCACTGCGAGACTGAGCACCTATGCAAAACAGCCTTTAGTCGTGTTATTTGAGTTTTGCTAATTATTAATCACCGCTATGGAGCCCAATTCACATTTAGTGGACTCCATAGAAATAATTATGTTATAACTACTATAAATTATTGACTGGTTCTAAGTGTCTTTCATCGGTCACAAATCCTGAGCCCTCGAGTACTATTGATATTTTTAATAAGTTCTAACATCTATAGTGTTTTATTAATTATCTATACGGGATTATAGGACATCGTTGGTATTGGTGAAAATATTGGTATCTGGATAACTCTAATACACAGATAATATTGATCACAAACTTCGAAGAGCTTTCACGGACGGTTTATTGACGGTTGAGAGGCGGGACCAAAGAGCCAGAGCTCAACCCCCGCAAGCACAACTAGGTGAGTACGTTTTCTGTGCACAAATTAAAGTGGGAGATAAAGAGAGAGCGAGAAAGAGAGAGAAATTGATATTGGAAAATATAGACGAATAATTTGCAAATCCGACCAGGGGGGGGGAGGGAACTATCAGGAGAAACACAAGAGAAAGAGAAATAAGAGAAAACACGAGAAAGAGCCAATACCTTAAGACAAGCCCTTACGATCCCTTGCTAACTTGGAAGGGATCAGGATAAGGATTTGGGATGGGACATAGTGTGGTGGGGGGGGGGAGGGGGGGGGAGGGGGGGGGAGAGTAGATCCGAACAGGTCGTTCTCAATATATCCGGATTGTGACGTCAGTGAATATTGGGAGTATTATTAAAGGCACTTGGTAGTGGTCCCTGACCCACAGCCAGGTATGTCTGCTTGTCCCCTGTCCCTGTCTGTCCCTGCCTCCCCTCTCACTACCCCTGGCTCTAAGCTCTTGATTCCCCTCACTCACTCCCTATTCTTTTCATCTCTCCCTCGGCTCTCCCCTCTTCTCTTTTCTCCTGCTTTTTATCATCTTTTGTATCTCCCGCCCTCTAAATCTTTGCTTACCTCCCTCCCTCCCTCCCTCCCTCCCTCCCTTGTCCTTGTTCTTGTTTACCTCACTTCCTTCTTCTCTCTCTGCTGTTTCCTTCATGCTTCTACGTTCTTTATATTTCCCAATATTCTCTCAATTCACTAGTCTGCTCCTCTCATATTCTCTCTTATTCTTTCATCATCTTCGTTAACTTCTTTCCCCCCCCCCCTTTATCTTCATCTGTCAATCATCTTCCCTTCCTTCTATTGTTTCCCTATTCGGTCCTGCCCCTTCGTAACCCCTCCATTCATTTTTCATATTCAAACCTCTGTCCTCTATTCTTCCTCAGTCAGTCCTCTATCCTGTATTCAATTTCATTATTTAGTACTGTTCCGTCCTTTCCTCTTCCCTATTCCGTGTGTGAGGAGATAGGTTCAATGTGATGTCTACTCTCACGTCTATTGTTTGTCCAATTCTATAAACATTTCCTTTTCATACTTTTAATACTCTACATTCGCTGAAATTTAACCCGCAGTAAACACTTTTCCAGTCAAATTTGAGAATTTATCCGGGTCTTCCTACACTCGCGGGTGTGTAAACATCATAGTGTTTGCTGACACAGATCTACCTGTGCATCTATGCCCTGAACCACTGTATGACTGAGCACCTATGCCCTGAACCACTGTATGACTGAGCATCTATGCCCTGAACCACTGTATGACTGAGCATCTATGCCCTGAACCACTGTATGACTGAGCACCTATGCCCTGAAAAACTGTATGACTGAGCATCTATGCCCTGAACCACTGTATGACTGAGCACCTATGCCCTGAACCACTGTATGAGTGAGCACCTATGCCCTGAACCACTGTATGACTGAGCACCTATGCCCTGAACCACTGTATGAGTGAGCACCTATGCCCTGAACCACTGTATGACTGAGCACCTATGCCCTGAACCACTGTATGAGTGAGCACCTATGCCCTGAACCACTGTATGACTGAGCACCTATGCCCTGAACCACTGTATGACTGAGCACCTATGCCCTGAACCACTGTATGACTGAGCATCTATGCCCTGAACCACTGTATGACTGAGCACCTATGCCCTGAACCACTGTATGAGTGAGCACCTATGCCCTGAACCACTGTATGAGTGAGCACCTATGCCCTGAACCACTGTATGAGTGAGCACCTATGCCCTGAACCACTGTATGACTGAGCACCTATGCCCTGAACCACTGTATGAGTGAGCATCTATGCCCTGAACCACTGTATGACTGAGCACCTATGCCCTGAACCACTGTATGAGTGAGCACCTATGCCCTGAACCACTGTATGAGTGAGCACCTATGCCCTGAACCACTGTATGACTGAGCACCTATGCCCTGAACCACTGTATGAGTGAGCATCTATGCCCTGAACCACTGTATGACTGAGCACCTATGCCCTGAACCACTGTATGAGTGAGCACCTATGCCCTGAACCACTGTATGACTGAGCACCTATGCCCTGAACCACTGTATGAGTGAGCACCTATGCCCTGAACCACTGTATGACTGAGCACCTATGCCCTGAACCACTGTAAGAGACAGATCTACCTTTTGGAACCCGTGCCTGAGTTATTGGTAGTCTTGTGCACCTTCAAAATAACCTTAGAGCGCTCCCATTCACCTGAGCTGTAGGAGACTCGAACCAGTGACCCTCAGGCCTGTGAGGTCGAAGTTCTTTTTTTTTTACATGGCTTCATCAGTTTTTAAGGCTGTGGTGAGAGATTCCTAGAGTGTCTCTCTAGTCTCTCCTAGCCTAGAGAGACTGATGAGCCTTCATCACTTACTTGCAAAGTTCATTCCAGTTGCAGGCGATGAGTCACAATAACGTGGCTGAAATATGTTGACCAGACCACACACTAGAAGGTGAAGGGACGACGACGTTTCGGTCCGTCCTGGACCATTCTCAAGTCGATCATTCTCACAATCGATTTGAGAATGGTCCAGGACGGACCGAAACGTCGTCGTCCCTTCAACTTCTAGTGTGTGGTTTGGTCTTCATTCCAGTTGTTTACCCTAAACATGCACTGGAGGAGGACGAGGAGGAGGATAGTTACTCATTCCTTGCAGCATCTTGAGAACTTGATTAGTCGTGATCATGTCTCCTGTGGTTCTTTATTTTGAATTACAAATCTTAGGTTCAGGTTCTTTAGCCTGTTTCCTCAGCTCAGTTCTCGTATTTCTGGAACGAACCTTGAAGCAAATCTTATATAGTTTTCTCTGGGTTATCTTGAGGTTATCTTGAGATGATTTCGAGGTTAGCGTCCCCGCGGCCCGGTCCACGACCAGGTCTCCTTTTTGTTACATATCCCCAGGAAGAAGCCTGTAGCAGCAGTCTAACTCCCAGGTATCTATTTACTGCTAGGTAACAGGGGCATCCAGGATGAAAGAAAAAATTTGCCCATTTGTTTCCGCCTCCACCGGGGATCGAACCCGGAACCTCAAGACTACGAATCCGAAGCGCTGTCCACTCAGCTGTCAGGCGCCCTGGCGTCAGGGTTACTAAAGACCATTCGTATGTTTGATAAATTTACACATATCGCTGACGTTATTATGTGCTCGCACACTGCACATGGCGTGATCTCCAGCCATAGTTTGCCCAACCCCTTGGGCTGGACGGTAGAGCGACGGTAGAGCTTCATGATGGTCGGTGTTCAATACCCGACTGTCCAAGTGCTTGGGCACCATTCCTTCTCACCGTCCCATCCCAAATCCTTATCCTCACCCCCTTCTTGCGTGTGTGTGATTGTGTGTGTGTATTTACTATTTGCGTCTGTAGAATCGAGCTATTAGCTCTTGGACCCCGCCTTTCTAACCAATCTATTTTTCCTCTTATATCTACTACATATATTTCTCTCTAACACACGCACACACACACACACATCCCCAGGTGCGTGTAAACACACACACACATACGCACATCTACACTTCCATTTCACTTTAATTTGTTAACTACTCTGACACTAAAAAAATATTTCTAATGTTTCTATGGCTCATTTGTTTACCAAGTTGCCACCTGTGTCCCCTTGTGCGTGTGTCCCCTGTGTTAAATAATCTGTCTTTATCTACCCTATTAATTCCCCCTGAGAATCTTGTATGTGGAGATCATGTCTCTCCTAACTCTTCTGTCTTCCAGCGACGTGAGGTTTAGTTCCCGTAGTCTCTCCTCGTAGTTTATACCCCTCAGCTTGGCTACTAGTCTAGTGAGAGTCCTCTGAACTTCTCTAATTTAGTCTTGTCCATGACTCGATACTCCATGCAGGAGCTTCATATTTCAAGATTAGTCTGACATATGTGGTATTCAAGGTTCTAAATGATTCCTTACTTAAGTTTTTGAAGGCAATTCTCATGTTGGCAAACCTAGCATAAGGCGCTGATGACATTCTCTTGATGTGGGCTTCAGGGAACAGGTCCGGCATGATATCAACCCCCAGATCTTTCTCTCTCTCCGATTCTTGAAGAATTTCATTTCCCTGATGGGACCTTGTATCTGGCCTCCTGCTTCCTACACCCAACTGCATTACTTTACATTTACTCGAGTTAAACTCTAGTAGCCATTTGTTGGATCACTCCTTCAATTTGTCCAGGTCTTCTTTTAGCCTCATGGTGTCCTCCTCTCTTAACCCTTCTCATAATTTAAGCATCATCAGCAAACACTGAGAGGAAAGAGTTTAGAGATTATACCTTCTGGAAGATCATTCATGTATATCAGAAACAATTTGGGTCCAAATCCCTGTGGGACTCCGCTGGTGACATCACGCCAGTCTGACGTCTCACCCCTTACAGAAACTCTCTGCTTCTTGTTGTTTAGGTATTGCCTTATTCATTGGAGCACCATAGTAGTTACTCCTGCCAGTTTCTCCAACTAATACAACAGCCGCTTATGGGGTATTGTGTCAAAGGCTTTCTGACAGTAAAAAAAAATGCAGTCGTCCCACCCTTTTTTTCTTGCTTAATCTTGTCACTTGGTCCTATAATTCTATTAAACCTGTGAGGCAAGATTTGCCATCCCTGAACTCATGTTGATGGGTTGTCACGAAGTCCCTTCTCTCCAGCTGTGTTACTAGGTTCTTTCTCACAATCTTCTCCATCACCTTGCATGGTATACAAGTTAGGGACACTGACCTGTAGTTCATTGCTTCTCATCTGTCGCCATTTTGTATATTGGGACTACATTAGCCATCTTCCATATTTCTGGTAAGTCTCCTGTCTCCAGTGACCTACTATACACCATGGAGAGTGGCAAGCAAAGTGCTTTTGCACACTCTTTCAGTTCCCATGGTGAAATTCCGTCCGGTCCAACAGCCTTTCTCACGTCCATATTCAACAGATATACGAGTGTGGTGTGTATTTGTGTGTGTGTGTGTATGTATTTGCTATATGCATTTACTATTTGTGCCTACAGGATTCAGCTGTAAGTTCTTGGACCCCGCTTTTGTAACCGTCAGTTTTCTAATGTACAGCAGCCCTAGGTCCACTTGGGCTGGACGGTAGAGCGACGGTCTCGCTTCATGCAGATCGGCGTTCAATCCCCGACCGTCCAAGTGGTTGGGGCACCATTCCTTTCCCCCGTCCCATCCCAAATCCTTATCCTGGCCCCTTCCCAGTGCTATATAGTCGTAATGGCTTGGCGCTTTTCCTTGATAATTCCTTCCTTCCCGACCTATTTCCCTATATCATATTTACTACATATTTATCTGGTACGCACGCACATATCCCCCAGGATGTAGCCCGTAGCAGCTGTCGCTACAACTTCCAGGTACCTATTTACTGGTAGGTGAACAGTGGCATCAGGTAAAAAACTATGCCCATTTTTTGTTTATGCCTCGGCCGGGAATCGAACCCGGACCCTTAGGACTACGACCTATGAGTGTGAGTGTGTGAATGTGTGTGTACTCACTCAGTTGTGCTTGCGGGGGTTGAGCTTTGGCTGTTTGGTCCCGCCTCTCAACTGTCAATCTACTAGTGTATAGATTCCTGAGCCTACTGGGCTCTATCATATCTACATGATATGATTTCAAACTGTGTATGGAGTCTGCCCCCACCACATCACTGCCTTATGCATTTTTTTTATATACAAGAGTTCTTACATTGTTGTAAAGCCACAAGCACGCTTAGAGTTTCGCACAAGTTCTTAATCTTAATTTTCCCCGGAATACGATCTGCCAAATTATTTAACAACCAGGGGCCAGGTTCGCGAAGCAGTTACGCAAGTACTTAAAACCTGAACATCTTTTCTCAATCTTTGGCGGCTTTATTTCAGCCCGTCCTCTAAACAAAGACCCAATAGTGATTCCATGCACCCGCCAAACCCCAGCTGTTTATGAATGAAAAACGGTTTACACACGACTCAACTGATTTCGTTCGAACACTTCCGGAACAATTGCTTTACTGACGACTTTTGTTCGAACCACAACGCTGTAAATGCTTCACCCACGTACTACAAATACAAATAATCGCCAACAGAACCTAAACACCTTACCTAACCTATGCCGATATATGCACAATATGCTAATGTATTACAATATTTATTTATATTTGAGAAAATTCCCGTTTTGAATGAACAGCATGTTAAAATTTATGAATGCGTCTGTGGGATCGACCGCTGGATGGAATGGACTTGAGTCGAGGACGGGTTGTTTTGTTTACAATTATTAAACAGATAATGAGCTCCGAAGTACCCGGAGGCTGTTTATAACAATAACAACAGTTGACTGGGAAGTTTTCATGCTCGTAAACTGTTTAATAAATATAACAAAAGTTGCCAAAGATTGAGGAAAGATTTACACGTTCGTAAGTACTTGCGTAACTGCTTCGTGCATCTGGTCCCACGTACCCATTCAGTGCCGAGTGAGCAGAGGCTACAGTTAAGGATTAACGCCCAGTCAATCCTACCCGGCCAGGATACGAACCCAGGACAAAGCGCTTGCGAAACGCCGGGCGAGTGCTTTACCACTGCACCCACGGGGACATTCCATTTGTTAACTACTCTGACACTGAAAAAGTTCTTCCTAACGTCCTTGTGGCTCATTTGTGTATTAAAATAATTTATCTCTATCTACCCTATCTGAGACTTTTATAGGTCTCCCATAACTCTTCTGTCTTGTGTGTGTGTGTGTACTCACCTAATTGTGCTTGTGGGGGTTTAGCTCTGGCTCTTTGGTCCCGCCTCTCAACCGTCAATCAACAGGTGTACAGGTTCCTGAGCCTACTGGGCTCTATCATATCTACACTTGAAACTGTATGGAGTCAGCCTCCACCACATCACTTCCTAATGCATTCCATTTGTCAACTACTCTGACACTAAAAAAGTTCTTTCTAATATCTCTGTGGCTCATTTGGGCACTCAGTTTCCACCTGTGTCCCCTAGTGTGTGCCTCTTTGTTACAGCCACAATGGGACGCAACCGGGTTCTTTTCAGGTGGTAGGAAAGTTCTGGTATTCGGCCCCAAGCTAGTAGTGGCTTTCAAGGGGTGAGCTCAGTAATGCAAGTAAAACAAAAGGGGGAGGTACATTAAATACACCAGTTCGTCACTTTAACCATATATAATTATTCTCCCATCACCATATATATATAAAAGTCTTAAATGGAAGTATTACTACACTATGTACATCATCGTCTCTCTCAGAAGACACTGAACACTCGGCGAAGCTCACTCCGTGCAGTCCTGTACGGTGTTTCCCCATTCGTGGTACTACTCTCAGCAAGTACCGGGAAACAATGAGTCTACCCTGGCCACGGTCCAGCCAAGCCACAATCCCACTGGGTGCCTCGTCGTGAAGGCCCACAACCACAGTCCAGCCTGGTGCTGGCAGGTACCAATCAGCCTCACGCTGATTGGTACCCCCCCCCGTGTCGCTCACTTCACGAGCGAATACTAGGGTTGCGAGCCCTAGGCAGGAGCTTCGTGTAACTCGCTGGTTACTCTCCTCTTTCGGCACCACAGTCGGTTGTCCCTTCCACAAGCCAGCCCCGGGAACGGCGAATCCCGTCACTGCCACTGGCAGGCAGTTGAACACTCTACAGTTCTTGTCCGGCGGCGGCTCACTGCTTCTGTAAAGCAGACTGGTGTAGCGACCTTGGCTGCCTTGGGTAGACTGACCCTCCTTGCATCACAGCCGCCCTACGTTGACTCTGTGAATACAGACACGTCATCAGTACACTGGGACACTACATGGGACCACTAGGACATATCACTTACTGGCTTAAACACAAACGTACACCTTTTTGCTCCATAGATGATGCTCATTGTCTAAGCGCCACCTCACCAGAGGTCAGCACCGGCTACCTCTCGAGCCGACTAGGACAGGAATCTAGCGCCTTTCGCCGGTATATTCCCGTCATCACTAGATGGCGTTGTCCATGTTGTGGGGGGTTTCGGAAATGGACTCACAGATGGCGTTGACGTCACTGCTCCGTGCTCTGACGATGAACTTGGGTTCGTAACACCCTTGTGTTAAATAACCTGTCTTTATCTACCCTGTCGATTCCCTTGAGAATCTCGAATGTGGTCATCATGTCCCCCCTAACTCTTCTGTCTTCTAACGAAGTGAGGTTTAATTCCCGTAGTCTCTCCTCGTAGCTCATACCTCTCAGCTCGGGTACTAGTCTGGTGACAAACCTTTGAACCTTTTTCCAGTTTAGTCTTATGCTTGACTCTGTGTGTATGTGTGTGTGTGTGTGTGTGCGCGTGTGTGTGTGTGTGTGTGTGTGTGTGTGTGTGTGTGTGTGTGTGTGTGTGTGTGTATCATTTAAATGTGAATCATTATGTGTATGTGAATCATTACTAAAGCATCTTGTTATGGATTCTATTTACCTTATTTAGAGTTTTGGGGAGGTTGCATGCTGTTACTAAACAGTAAATAGGTACCTGGGAGTTAGACAGCTGCTACGGGCTGCTTCCTGGAGGTGTGTAACAAAAAGGAGGCCTGGTCGAGGACCGGGCCGCGGGGACGCTAAGCCCCCGATATCATCTCAAGATAACCTCAAGATAGGCAAACCGTACATGAATATTGAGAATCCAACATGTTTTAATAAGTTTTCTGATCTGAGATCGTGCCAGTATCTTCTTAGCCCGACACAGGCTTCGTGTCTCCGGCTCTTGTAGGTTTCAGCGTCCATCAAGCATGTTCGTGTTGTATGACTCCGTGATAACTGTTGTATAGACACATACAACATGCTTGATAACAACATGACTGTTGTATGTGTCTATGATAACAACCTCATCCCCTTTAGTGTGATGGGGAAACTGATATTATGATTCTTGAGGAGGGTGTGTAAGATAGCAATGTTGTGATGCTGGTTTAGCAGATTGTGGTGGTTAGTTTGACAGATTGTGGTGGTTATTTTGACAGATTGTGGTGGTTTATTTACACTTCGGGCAAGACGACCTGTCGGGAATCCGTCGTTTAATGCGCGTCATTGTACCGTCATTGTGAGTAGTGGTGTCTCTGTTGTGGAGGGAGGGAACTATCAGGGGAAAGGGCTAAGCCATTACGACTATATAGCACTGGGAAGGGGTCAGGATAAGGATTGGGTATGGGACAGGGGGGGGGTGGTGGAATGGTGCCCAACCACTTGTGGACAGTCGGGGGATTGAACGCCGACTTGTATGAAACGAGACCGTCGCTCTACCGTCCACCCCAAGTGGTTGGTCTCTGTTATGGAGTCGTTGTGTATATTTGTTCCCAACTTTATTCCAAGGCTTAAACATATATTTTCATTGTTCGTTCATATCTCCATTGAGCAGATTGTTAATTACGAACTCACATTTTTGCCAGAGACTGTAAGCTGCGTTCTATGTTGCCGTTTTTGTTAACGTTACGACATACGTACGTATGTTAACGACATACTCGCCCTGTCTGGTAACTTCAGTTCTACTTTTGAGTATATCAACTGTCAGTCAGAACCAGGCTTTTCAGGCTTCGTCAGAAGCGGCTTTGGGCTCGAGTTGATTCTGTAAGACAAGACGGCACATGCAGGAGGAAGGAAGGAAGAAATTATCAAGGAAAAGCGCCAAGCCATTACGACTATATTTTACTTGGAAGGGGTCAGGATAAGGATTTGGGAAGGTACGAGGGGGAATAGAATGGTGCCCAACCACTTGGACGGTCGGGGATTGAACGCCGACCTGCATGAAGCGAGACGGTCGCTCTACTGTCCAGCCCCAGTGGTTGATATGCAGGAGGAAGGTTTATCGAGAGCTTCAAGACAGATCTCCATGCAACCATCTCCTTCATCATTTTCTTAGGAGGTCGTATATCTGGTGCTGTGGCTTCTTCAGCGTCCCGGACGGTTGACAGTTGAACAGAAGCTTGTGCAGGTGAACCTTCCGCCCTCGTCAACTTTACTGTTTTGTATTTAACTAAATGTTAGGTCATCATTTTGTGCTCTCTTCATCAATCTGCCAAGAGTATACTAAATACCTCCCCTTTAACAGTGGTCCAAGCTGCCGTGTGATTGTGTTTGTGCACAAACTACCTCCCCTTTAACAGTGGTCCAAGCTGCCGTGTGATTGTGTTTGTGCACAAACTACCTCCCCTTTAACAGTGCTCCAAGCTGCCGTGTGATTGTGTTTGTACGAAATTATTTTCATAGCTATAAGCAAGGTTTTCCTAAATGCAAAAGGGTACAGAGTACTGTACACTATACCTGTGTTTTGACCATTTATTAAGAACTAGCTGTACCCAGAGTCACAGCAACCCTCCCCTGTCCCCTCCATCCTCCCCACCATTCCCCACTCCCCTGTGGAGTGAGGAATGTCATGTCTCTCGCCATTCAGACTGCCGCTCATAGTCAGGACCACTAGAGCAGCTCTGCATCATAGAGTTAGGCCCACTAGAGCAGCTCTGCATCATAGAGTTAGGCCCACTAGAGCAGCTCTGCATCATAGAGTTAGGCCCACTAGAGCAGCTCTGCATCATAGAGTTAGGCCCATTAGAGCAGCTCTGCGTCATAGAGTCAGGGCCTACTAGAGCAGCTCTACGTCATAGAGTCAGGGCCTACTAGAGCAGCTCTACGTCATAGAGTCAGGCCCACTAGAGCAGCTCTGCATCATAGAGTTAGGCCCACTAGAGCAGCTCTGCATCATAGAGTTAGGCCCACTAGAGCAGCTCTGCGTCATAGAGTCAGGGCCTACTAGAGCAGCTCTGCGTCATAGAGTCAGGGCCTACTAGAGCAGCTCTACGTCATAGAGTCAGGGCCACTTGAACAGCTCTGCGTCATAGAGTCAGGGCCTACTAGAGCAGCTCTGCGTCATAGTCAGGGCCACAAGAGCAGCTCTGCGTCATAGAGTCAGGGCCACTAGAGCAGCTCTACGTCATAGAGTCAGGGCCCACTAGAGCAGCTCTGCGTCATAGAGTCAGGGCCTACTAGAGCAGCTCTGCGTCATAGAGTCAGGGCCCACTTGAGCAGCTCTACGTCATAGAGTCAGGGCCCACTTGAGCAGCTCTGCGTCATAGAGTCAGGACCACTAGAGCAGCTCTGCGTCATAGAGTCAGGGCCCACTAGAGCAGCTCTGCGTCATAGAGTCAGGGTCACTTGAGCAGCTCTGCGTCATAGAGTCAGGTTCCACTTGAGCAGCTCTGCGTCATAGAGTCAGGGCCACTAGAGCAGCTCTGCGTCATAGAGTCAGGTTCCACTTGAGCAGCTCTGCGTCATAGAGTCAGGGCCTACTAGAGCAGCTCTGCGTCATAGAGTCAGGGCCAAAAGAGCAGCTCTGCGTCATAGAGTCAGGGCCTACTAGAGCAGCTCTACGTCATAGAGTCAGGACCACAAGAGCAGCTCTGCGTCATAGAGTCAGGGCCACTAGAGCAGCTCTACGTCGTAGAGTCAGGGCCACAAGAGCAGCTCTGCGTCATAGAGTCAGGGCCACTAGAGCAGCTCTGCGTCATAGAGTCAGGGCCCACTAGAGCAGCTCTGCGTCATAGAGTCAGGGCCACAAGAGCAGCTCTGCGTCATAGAGTCAGGGCCCACTAAAGCAGCTCTACGTCATAGAGTCAGGGCCACAAGAGCAGCTCTGCGTCATAGAGTCAGGGCCACAAGAGCAGCTCTGCGTCATAGAGTCAGGGCCACTAGAGCAGCTCTACGTCATAGAGTGGCTCTATTATCCTCCACATTGCGGCGTGCATTTGTTCACTAGTTCAGCTCTAATTCATTTCAAAGGTCAAAAGGTAATTAGTTAGATGTTGCCCCGTGTCGTTAGTGCTGGTATGTGGGGGGTGGGGGGGTGGGGGGCGGGGGAGGGGGGAATGCTTAATATGGGTGGGTGGAATGATTAATATGGGAGAGTGGAACGCTTAATATGGGAGAGTGGAACACTTAATATGGGAGAGTTTAACGCTTAATATGGGAGAGTTTAACGCTTAATATGGGAGAGTGGAACGCTTAATATGGGAGAGTGGAACACTTAATATGGGAGAGTTTAACGCTTAATATGGGAGAGTGGAATGATTAATATGGGAGAGTGGAACACTTAATATGGGAGAGTGGAATGATTAATATGGGAGAGTGGAACACTTAATATGGGAGAGTGGAACACTTAATATGGGAGAGTGGAACACTTAATATGGGTGGGTGGAATGCTTACTATGGATGGTTTGTGTGGGGCATAGTGGTGGTGGATGGTTGGTGTGGGGCATAGTGGTGGTGGATGGTTGGTGTGGGGCATAGTGGTGGTGGATGGTTGGTGTGGGGCATAGTGGTGGTGGATGATTGGTGTGGGGCATAGTGGTGGTGGATGGTTGGTGTGGGGCATAGTGGTGGTGGATGGTTGGTGTGGGGCATAGTGGTGGTGGATGGTTGGTGTGGGGCATAGTGGTGGTGGATGGTTGGTGTGGGGCATAGTGGTGGTGGATGGTTGGTGGGGCATAGTGGGATGGGAATGTGTACTTAACTTGCTGTGTTTCCGAGGGCTGAACTTCAGCTATTGGGCCCCAGATTTCTAATTTCCTTGGGACATGTTGTATCAAGATTTGAAGCTGTGAATGAAGATGGATCCTGTTTCCTGTTTTCCTTCTTACTTCATTCCATTTCTTTACTCTGACACTCACAGAGTAAATTTTACATACTCTGTGCGGAAATTTATGTTAAATTTTAATAATATTTCCTTTCCAACACCTCTCCGCTCAACCATCTTGGCTGCATGGACGGTAGAGCGACGGTCTCGCTTCATGCAGGTCGGCGTTTAATCCCCGAATGTCTTAGTGGCTGGGCACCATTCCTCCCCCTCCCCCCGTCCCTCAGTAGTGCTTCATAGCACAGTGGTGTTCCCTAGCAATCACAGGAGGCCACAAGGCGCTGGGGGCAACATTGACCAGCTTCTGGTCTCCTGTGACGATGACAACATTGGCTAAGGCCGTCACAATAACCGTCACTGTTCAACTCGTTCTCGCACTTGCTCTAGTCAATATTGGCTTATTTAATAAGTGCATATGTGACATACTAATTGATTGTGAATATTTTAGTTTACCTTGAAAAGCTTCATAGAAAACACCGACCTCACCTAGCCTTCTTAGTATGTTAAGATAAGCATCTTATTGCTTCTTAATTACAATTATTACTTAACCTATACCTAGTGTTGAGTGTGCTTCTTGCAGGCGCGTGGAGACCTTACTCCTGCTTAGTTCTCATTTTAATAATAAATTAACCCAATGTTTTCGTTTGGACCCGAGGCTCCCGGGTACATTGGCGGGTGGTGGTCAGAACTGTGGCCAGAAACAAGGCGCAGTAAGTGCTTCATATTAGATTAGACTGATATTAGATTAGACTGATATTAGATTAGATTGATATTAGATTAGACTGATATTAGATTAGACTGATATTAGATTAGATTGATATTATATTAGACTGATATTAGATTAAACTGATATTAGATTAAACTGATATTAGATTAGACTGATATTAGATTAGACTGATATTAGATTAAACTGATATTAGATTAGATTGATATTAGATTAGACTGATATTAGATTAGACTTGATATTAGATTAGACTTGATATTAGATTAGACTGATATTAGATTAGACTGATATTAGATTAAACTGATATTAGATTAGACTGATATTAGATTAGACTTGCTATTAGATTAGATTGATATTAGATTAGACTGATATTAGATTAGACTGATGTTAGATTAGACTGATATTAGATTAGACTGATATTAGATTAGGCTGATATTAGATTAGACTTGATATTAGACTAGATTGATATTAGATTAGACTGATATTAGATTAGACTGATATTAGATAAGGTTGATATTAGATTAGACTGATATTAGATTAGATTGATATTAGATTAGACTTGATATTAGATTAGACTGATATTAAATTAGACTAATATTAGATTAGACTGATATTAAATTAGACTAATATTAGATTAGATTGTATTTTCCAAAAACTTGCATATATATATATATATATATGCGAACAAGCCTGAATGGTCCCCAGGACAATATGCAACTGAAAACTCACACCCCAGAAGTGACTCGAACCCATACTCCCAGAAGCAACGCAACTGGTATGTACAAGACGCCTTAATCCACTTGACCATCACGACCGGACTAATGAGGTGATAGCCGAGGCTATTTGAACCACCCCACCGCCGGCACTCGGATAGTAATCTTGGGCATAGCATTTTACCAAATCACCTCATTCTTTGGGGCACACGTGAGGAACACAAATGCGAACAAGCCTGAATGGTCCCCAGGACAATATGCAACTGAAAACTCACACCCCAGAAGTGACTCGAACCCATACTCCCAGAAGCAACGCAACTGGTATGTACAAGACGCCTTAATCCACTTGACCATCACGACCGGACTAATGAGGTGATAGCCGAGGCTATTTGAACCACCCCACCGCCGGCACTCGGATAGTAATCTTGGGCATAGCATTTCACTTCTGGGGTGTGAGTTTTCAGTTGCATATTGTCCTGGGGACCATTCAGGCTTGTTCGCATTTGTGTTCCTCACGTGTGCCCCAAAGAATGAGGTGATTTGGTAAAATGCTATGCCCAAGATTACTATCCGAGTGCCGGCGGTGGGGTGGTTCAAATAGCCTCGGCTATCACCTCATTAGTCCGGTCGTGATGGTCAAGTGGATTAAGGCGTCTTGTACATACCAGTTGCGTTGCTTCTGGGAGTATGGGTTCGAGTCACTTCTGGGGTGTGAGTTTTCAGTTTTATATATATATATATATATATATATATATATATATATATATATATATATATATATATATATATATATATATATATATATATATATATATATACCAATTTGGAATACAAATTAAGATTTTTTTGTTAGGACTTTAAAGGTTAACGTAAAATATTACAAAATAAAATTTATATCGTTCTTCAACAAATATAATCATTATATTACAAGAGAACTTGGACACCAGGATTGATTGAGTCCATCTTTAAGAGTATGTTAAATACATCTTGGATACACCTAAGGATATTCCTTTCGTGTAACCAAGATGTTAAGAATATATATATTCTTAATATAGTTAAGAATAAAGTGTTATAATACACTAATAAATTTTCTGTAAGAAATATTGTTATATTAATGGAAGAACATTATCATCAGTACAATTATCTCAAAGTATATATGGAGTACTTTGAGATATATATGTACTTTCTTAGATAAAACCTGGCGATATTAACCAGACCCTTAACCTGGTCCAGATAAGTAGATGACTTATCAGAAAGGTTGTTGCCCTCCTATCCTCTCAATCCTGTGACAAGTTGATGTCGTCTAATATTAAATTAAAAGTTGAATGGAAGTCACATGGCAAATTGCCGTTCTTAGACGTCTTAAGTATTAAAGAGTAAAGCCTCGCTCAGCGTCACTCCTCATGTTATCAGGAAGCCTCCATCACTATTTCGATAGCCATTCGAAGGTATTACAATAAGTGTTCGGGTCGCTTAAGAGCATTGGGGTGTTTGTGGCCCTCGGTGGGAAGACATTGAGGTCAATACCATCTACACTGACGGCCACAGCTGCGTAATGATCTTAAAGAGACACCAACCAACATTTATTTTCTGTGAATGCTCTTGTTTTCCTTCTACGAGGCTATGGGTCGTACCAGAGGTGACACTCCAATTTATATATTCATATATATGAAGTTGAAAAATTAACTCTCCAAAGTCTATTTTTTTCAGTCTTATTCGGCCTGACGATAAAAGATATTTTGTTAACCCTTGTTAACATTATCAACTCTGACTTAGACCCGAGTGTGTACTGTAAACATGTAGAGGACATATTCCTGCAGGTAGCTGATAGTGAGCACTTGCTGCGGCTTAAGGAAGCACTCAGACAACGTTCAGAGCCAAGGTTCACTTACGAGATTGAGAGTGGAGTTAGACGACCTTCCCTAGACGTAACAGTCTGGGAAAGTAATGGTGGCCTTCACACTGCACTCTACACTCAGGGAACTAACATGGCAGTTATTATTATTATTAACATCTTTATTGATCAAATTAATTACAATTTTGCCTAATCTGAGGATTTCGATTAAGTCTTATTAAAGTGAGGATAATGGTGGTATTCACTGTCACGCAGGACAGAGGGTCATACATAAGACAATAGGTCTAAACTGTAGGCTGAAGCACATATATATCATGGTTACAATCAATGTTTTAATACATGGCAGTGCGACATATAGTGAGCGCCCTGACAGGTACCAGCGGAGTGTTGTCAATGCCTGTGTCAACCGTGCCCTCACACACACCTCCAGTTATTGATTTTATTAATTTATTTATATATATACAAGAAGGTGCAGTAGGTTTGTGAGAGTACATAACATTGGTGTTCTTACAGTCTTGCAAAGCCACTAACACCAGTTGGCAGCCATGCGTCTTCAGATACAACAGGCAACACTACATCATCGCTCCCTACTATTACAATATTCTATAAGAACTACTTCTCTACGGCCCATAAATCGTAAGAAAGGGTCCTGAAAAACATTATTGTTAGAGATGTGATCTCTACCGACACCAACCAGAAGACTGAAGTAATAATATACTATACTTCTTTCCAATAATGTTGGCAAGAAGACTGCCAACTTGTTCATGAAGAACTCTCCTGATACCAAATAAAACCCCTTGAAATGAACGAATGTTGTCTATACCTTCATACGCCCACTTGAGGACTGTCAGCCACATCGAATTCAATATATAGGCAAGACAACAACATCCCTTTCAAGACGCCTAACAATGCACAAGCAGCAAAGAACATTATAGTCTCCTATTAACGAACACATAGTCCCTGTATATAACCAGACCCCCACCAGAGATGTACTCACAAACAACAAAATAATGGACAGATACAGCGACAACAAAGGACTGGACATGGACGAGGCGTCACACACCAAGCCAGGCATCAGTAGCCAACCACCACCACATTACACTCTGCCAACTTGCAGAACACAACGGAACACACAACACACTGCCCCAGCCATCATGTAAACACCAGAGTGACAAGTTACACTGGAGGTGTAAGTGAGGTGCTTCTTCACCTCAGTCACCTCATCCTCGGGTACATATCATGCAACAAGACAATTTGTAATTAGTAATTACATATATATATATATATATATATATATATATATATATATATATATATATATATATATATATATATATATATATATATATATATATATGTCGTACCTAGTAGCCAGAACGCACTTCTCAGCCTACTATGCAAGGCCGGATTTGCCTAATAAGCCAAGTTTTCATGAATTAATTGTTTTTCGACTACCTAACCTACCTAACCTAACCTAACCTAACTTTTTCGGCTACCTAACCTAACCTAACCTATAAAGATAGGTTAGGTTAGGTTAGGTAGGGTTGGTTAGGTTCGGTCATATATCTACGTTAATTTTAACTTCAATAAAAAAAATTGACCTCATACATAATCAAATGGGTAGCTTTATCATTTCATAAGAAAAAAATTTGAGAAAATATATTAATTCAGGAAAACTTGGCTTATTAGGCAAATCGGGCCTTGCATAGTAGGCTGAGAAGTGCGTTCTGGCTATTAGGTACGACATATATATATATATATATATATATATATATATATATATATATATATATATATATATATATATATATATATATATATATATATATTGCACCAGAGGTGGTAACGTTTCGTCAACATTGTGACACCTTCAGGAGTACACTGTTGATCTGATAGACCTTTCAATCAAAATAGATTAAGTGATCTAGTGTTTCTTCACGCTCCAGATGGTTGAAAATATTTGCCTAGAATGGAAAATATCCGAAAGAAAATTAATAATAGTCACAATGCTGTTGTGTTTAATTACATGTAAATATATATATACTCCCGCCCAAAAATATACAAATTAGCAATAGGAATACAAATGGAAGAAATTGGTCAATATTTCGTCGACAGGTATTTACTGAGCCATTACTAAGACAATAACAGGCATTATATCTAATTACCGGGAAAACTTGAGAAGACTGTACAGCGTCGCCAATCGTCACAGGTTAACAACCAAATTGCCCATTCACAGCCTTATTCTCTGACAGCACAAGGCAGGAGGTGTCTGGTGAGGAGGGGGGAGGGGGAGGTCATCCTGTAGACCCAGGAAGTCACAGTCTGAATAATAATTTAAGGTGTCGTGTGAATCACCAGTTACAAGTTATGACTTAATTAGCTGAGGGGCCAACTGGGGTTTGTAGTGAGCGGGCTCGTTAGTGCCGGTCAGTAGAGTTGTGGTTATTGAACTTGTGGCACTAGTCTCTTGTAAGTGTTCGCTGTGTCAACAGCTTGCTGACAGGCACTATGTGTGTGTGTGTGTGTGTGTGTGTGTGTGTGTGTGTGTGTGTGTGTGTGTGTGTGTGTGTATGTGTGTGTGTGTGTGTGTGTGTGTATGTGTATGTGTATGTGTGTGTGTGTGTGTGTGTGTGTGTGTGTGTGTGTGTGTGTGTGTGTGTGTGTAATTACCTAAGTGTAGTTACATGATGAGAGCTACGCTCGTGGTGTCCCGTCTTCCCAGCACTCTTTGTCATATAACGCTTTGAAACTACTGACGGTCTTGGCCTCCACCACCTTCTCCCCTAACTTGTTCCAACTGTCTACCACTCTGTTTGCGAAAGTGAATTTTCTTATATTTCTTCGGCATCTGTGTTTAGCTAGTTTATATCTATGACCTCTTGTTCTTAAAGTTCTAGGTCTCAGGAAATCTTCCCTATCAATTTTATCAATTCCTGTTACTATTTTGTATGTAGTGATCATATCACCTCTTTTTCTTCTGTCTTCTAGTTTTGGCATATTTAATGCCTCTAACCTCTCCTCGTAGCTCTTGCCCTTCAGTTCTGGGAGCCACTTAGTAGGATGTCTTTGCACCTTTTCCAGTTTGTTGATGTGCTTCTTAAGATATGGGCACCACACAACCGCTGCATATTCTAGCTTTGGCCTAACAAAAGTCGTGAACAATTTCTTTAGTATATCGCCATCCATGTATTAAAAGCAATTCTGAAGTTAGAAAATGTGGCATAGGCTCCTCGCACAATATTCTTTATGTGGTCCTCAGGTGATAGTTTTCTATCTAGAACCACCCCTAGATCTCTTTCTTTATCAGAATTCTTTAAAGATTTCTCACATAATATATAGGTTGTGTGGGGTCTATGTTCTCCTATTCTACATTCCATAACATGGCATTTATTAACATTAAATTAAAAGTGTGTGTGTGTGTGTGTGTGTGTGTGTGTGTGTGTGTGTGTGTGTGTGTGTGTGTGTGTGTGTGTGTGTGTGTGTGTGTGTGTGCTGGACTAGAGTGGACCCGTCTAGTCCAGCAATAGGTTCCTATAGTCCCTGTTTTTCCACATCTCAGTAGTCAGTTGATTGCGTTGATTTTAATTCCTCCCTATTCTCGTTGTATTTCCTTTTGAAGCTGCTTATTCAGTTTTCCTCCTCCTTGTAGCCTGTTCCATTTACTTGTGACTCTTACGATTAAAAGTAGTTTCCTGACGTCTCGCCGGTTCCTGAATGTGTGTAAGAGCTCTCTCTGTTCAAGAGGTTTAATTCTTCCTAATATCGTAGTGACTAATGTGTGTATTTAGATGTATAATATGTGACATAGTTTGGTTATGTCCATGGCGTTAATCTTTTCTTTCTCTCCTAGTCCTTGGCCCTCCCTTGTCTGCCAGTCTGGGATAGGAGGGCTATGAGGGTGACTGAGAGTATCTGGGATGGGGGAGCTGGGAGGGTCTGGAATGGTGAGACTGGTTTGGTCTATGATTGGGGGGGGGGCAATGAAAGCATAGAATGGGGGAGCAGGGAGGGCATGGGATGGGGGTGGCAGGAAACGAGGGGGATGAGGACTGATGGGGAGCCTTGGGGGGGGGGGGTGGGGAAGAGGGAACCCGGGTGGGCATGGTCTGGAGAGGGTCTCTGATGGTTGGAGAGGTGTAGGTGATGATTAAGGGAGAAGAGTTGCGGGATGGGACGATGGGTGGCTTCATTTACACTCCTCTCTGGGGATGCCAGCCTGCTGGTGGAGGGTTTCCCACTCCCAAACTCAGTTACTGAAGATACTGAGCTGAGGCCTTTGGCTTTCCCATTCCCTTCTCTCTCCTCTCATCTCTTTTTTGCTTCTACTGCCCTCTTTTTCTCTTCCCTTGTCATGTTCCTTTTATTCCCTTGCCTGCAGAAGCTCATTCTTCCTGGATAGGATTTCCTCTTTTGCTGCCTCGTTCGTGCACACTATCTTTACCAGTAGCTTCTTTTCCTTCTTGCAGCCACCTTGCAGGAAAACCTTCTCGACTCTGCTATCAGCCTCCACCATATGCAAACCCTCCAAGATCTTTCTGCTTTTGCTTAGTCTTTCACTCCTGGTTGGAGCCTTCTGGTGGTGTCTCACTGTGTTTTCCAGTTTCTGAACTCCGACAACTACCACAGTTCTTTTTCTTTCATGGTTGCATAGATTACTTTCAACAGTTGCTTTCAATGCAACTTCAACAGTTGCATAGATCACTTTACAGCTTCCTGGGAAGCAGCTGTTTTGTAAGCTGCTGCTTCCAAGGCAGCCATAACACCTAGGCTGTTTTATAGCATTTCTACCAACGAGGGTTTCCTTGGAGCGATCCCTCCATCAGTATCATCCAAAGTTTCCAGGAGTTGATTGCCTCATACTGGGTCGGTTTGGGATTCTCCCGGTGAGGCTTTATCTCTTCCTTGGCTGCCCACAGCTCACTCTGGAGGCTCTTTATTGCTTCCTTCATTTCCCACAGTTCTCTGCTGAATTCCTCAAATACATGGTTGACCATCTTGTGGGTAGTGTCCCCCAGGCCGCCCCCGTCCCTGTACGCGGTCCCGCTCCCACCGTCACGCTCTCCCTCACTCTTACACCTAAGTGGGTTAGAAGTTGAGGCAGTGAGAGCTCGTGCGTATATGTGTGTGCGTGTCTCACTGTATGTGTGTGTGTGTGTGTGTGTGTGTGTGTGTGTGTGTGTGTGTGTGTGTGTGTGTGTTTGTGTGTACTCACCTATTTGTGGTCGCGGGGGTTGAGCTTTGGCTCTTTGGTCCCGCCTCTCAACTGTCAATCAACTGGTGTACAGGTTCCTGAGCCTACTGGGCTCTTATCATATCAACATTTGAAACTGTGTATGGAGTCAGCCTCCACCACATCACTGCCTAGTGCATTCCATTTATTAACTACTCTGACACTGAAAAAATTATTTCTAACGTCTCTGTGGCTCATCTGGGAACTAAGTTTCCACCTGTGTCCCCTTGTTCGTGTCCCACCCGTGCAGAAGAGTTTGTCTTTGTCCACCCTATCAATTTCCCTGAGAATTTTGTAGGTGGTTATCATGTCTCCTCTTACTCTTCTGTTTTCCAGGGATGTGAGGTTCAGCTCCTTTAGCCTTTCCTCGTAGCTCAATCCTCTCAGTTCCGGGACGAGCCTGGTGGCATACCGCTGAACTTTCTCTAACTTTGTCTTGTGTTTAACTAGGTATGGACTCCAGGCTGGAGCTGCATACTCCAGGATTGGTCTGACATAAGCGGTATACAGGGTCCTGAACGATTCCTTACACAAGTTTCTAAAGGCAGTTCTTATGTTGGCCAGTCTAGCATATGCCGCTGATGATATCCTTTTGATGTAGGCCTCTGGGGACAGGTTCGGTGTGATATCGACCCCCAGATCTTTCTATTTGACTCTTGCAGGATTTCACCTCCCAGATGGTACCTTGTGTTCAGCCTCCTGCTCCCTTCGCCTAATTTCATTACCTTACACTTTCCTGGGTTGAACTTTAGCAGCCATTTTCTAGACCATTCCTCCAGTTTGTCCAGGTCATCCTGTAGTCTCTGTCTATCTTCATCCGTCTTGATTCTTCTCATAATTTTTGCATCATCAGCAAACATTGAGATTAACGAGTTTATACCCTCCGGAAGATCGTTTACATATATTAGAAACAGGATGGGTCCAAGTACTTAGCCCTGTGGGACTCCACTGGTGACATCTCACCACTCTGATGTCTCCCCCCTCACCGTTACTCGCTGTTTCCTGTTGCTTAAGTACTCCCTTATCCACTGGAGCACCTTCCCTTTTACTCCTGCCTGTTGCTCCAACTTTTTTAACAGCCTTTTATGGGGTACTATGTCAAAGGTTTTCTGGCAGTCCAGGAAAATGCAGTCGGCCCACCTTCTCTTTCCTGCCTAATTTTTGTTGCCTGGTCATAGAATTCTATTAAACCTGTGAGGCACGATTTACCATCTCTGAACCCATGTTGGTGGTGCGTTACAAAGTTATTTCCCTCCAGATGCTCTACGAGCCATTTCCTCACGATCTTCTCCATCACCTTGCATGGTATACAAGTTAGGGAAACTGGCCTGTAGTTCAATGCCTCTTGCCTGTCACCCTTCTTGTATATTGGGACTACGTTAGTTGTCTTCCAACTTTCTGGTAAGTCTCCTGTTTCCAGTGACCTGTTATACACCATAGAGAGTGGCACACTTAGTGCTTCTGCACCTTCCTTTAGTATCCATGGTGAGATTCTGTCAGGCCCAACAGCCTTTGTCACATCCAGCTCCAGCAGACACCTTTTGACCTCATCACTGGTGAGGTCAAATTCCTCCAAGGTTGCTTGGTTTGCCGCCTCCTCATTTAGTGCAGGGGCTTCTCCTTGTTCTATTGTGAAGACCTCTTGTGTGATGTGTGTGTGTGTGTGTGTGTGTGTGTGTGTGTGTGTGTGTGTGTGTGTGTGTGTGTGTGTGTGTGTGTGTACTCACCTAGTTGTACTCACCTAGTTGTGCTTGCGGGGGTTGAGCTCTGGCTCTTTGGTCCCGCCTCTCAACCGTCAATCAACAGGTGTACAGATTCCTGAGCCTATTGGGCTCTATCATATCTACACTTGAAACTGTGTTTGAAGTCAGCCTCCACCACATCACTTCCTAATGCATTCCATTTGTCAACCACTCTGACACTAAAAAAGTTCTTTCTAATATCTCTGTGGCTCATTTGGGCGCTCAGTTTCCACCTGTGTCCCCTTGTGCGTGTGCCCCTTGTGTTAAATAGCCTGTCTTTATCTACCCTATCAATTCCCTTGAGAATCTTGAATGTGGTGATCATGTCCCCCCTAACTCTTCTGTCTTCCAGCGAAGTGAGGTTTAATTCCCGTAGTCTCTCCTCGTAGCTCATACCTCTCAGCTCGGGTACTAGTCTGGTGGCAAATCATTGAACCTTTTCCAGTTTAGTCTTATCCTTGACTAGATACGGACTCCATGCTGGGGCTGCATACTCCAGGATTGGTCTGACATATGTGGTATACAAAGTTCTGAATGATTCTTTACACAAATTTCTGAATGCCGTTCGTATGTTGGCCAGCCTGGCATATGCCGCTGATGTTATCCTCTTGATATGCGCTGCAGGAGACAGGTCTGGTGTGATATCAACTCCCAAGTCTTTTTCTTTCTCTGACTCCTGAAGAATTTCCTCTCCCAGATAATACCTTGTATTTGGCCTCCTGCTCCCTGCACCTATCTTCATTATATTACATTTGGTTGGGTTAAACTCTAACAACCATTTGTTCGACCATTCCTGCAGTTTGTCTAGGTCTTCTTGAAGCCTCAAACAGTCCTCTTCTGTCTTAATCCTTCTCATAATTTTGGCATCGTCCGCCAAAATCATCGTCCGTCCGTGTGTGTGTGTGTGTACCCACCTAGATGCACTCACCTAAATGTGCTTGTAGGGTAGAACTAGGCTCCTAGCCTCGCCTTCCAAACATTCTAAGATTAACGCAGTAACTCATTTCTGAAAATTGTTTCATATTTATATTTAAAACTATGAGTCGAATTTGCTTCAACAACTTCTACGTATAACCTGTTCCACTTTTTAACAGCTTTAACACTGAAAACGATTTTTCTGATGTCTCTGTGACTCGTTTGCGTCTCTTAAGTTTTCATCCATGACCCTCGTACTGCTGTTCCTAGCTTTAAACCACGCTGATGTGTCTACTTTGTCAACTTTCCCCTAGGATCTCATATGTTGTTATCATGTCTCCAATCTCTCTCCTTTCCTCCAGTGTGGGAAGGGCCAGAGAACTTTCTGAGTTTCTGAGCTGAGTGAGAGTGAAAGACTGAGAGAACTCTCAGTCTTTCCTCATAGTTCAATCCCTTCAGCTCAGGAACGAGTCTCGTTGCATGCCTTTGGACCTTTTCTAGTTTCTCTTTAACCATTTTCATGTAAGGGTTCTATGCTGGGGCTGCATATTCAAGAGTGGGTCTCACCTTCGCTGTATATAGCGAAGCCCCCTTGCCTAAGTTTCTGAAGGATACACGGACGATGGCAAGTATGCCATATGCCGCTGTTGTTATTCTGCTAATGTAGGCTTCTGGCATCAGATTTGGGGTTATGTCAACTCCCAGGTCTTTCTCCTTTTCTGATTGAAGAATATGTCTTCCCTTAATCCTATACTGCTGTACTGGTCTTTACAATCCTTCTCCAATCCTCATAACTTTGCATTTGGCGGGGTTAAATTCTAGCAGGCATTTTTCAGACCACTACTGGGGTGTGGCCGAATCCGTTTGCAAACCCAGAAAGTTGTCCACTGAGCCGTGAGACCCCATGGGCCAGTGTATTCACCTATTTGTACTCACCTATTTGTGTCTTCAGGATTGAGTGTTAGCTCTTGGACCCCGCTTTGTAATCGACCGGTTGTCTAATGGAATAACTCCTGACGTATTTGCATATCATATATGCTTTTAGACCTAGGAATGGAAGGGAACTACCAGGAGAAAGCGCCAAGCCATTACGACTATATAGCACTCGGAAGAGGTTCAATTTAGGATGGGACGGGGCAAAGGAATGGTGTGCAACCACTTGGACGGTCGGGATTGAACGCCGACCTGTATGAAGCGAGACCGTCGCTCTATCGTCCAGCCCAAGTGATCGGACTACCTAGAAATGGAGTTTGCCTCTACAACCTGCTCCCTTAGGTCATTCCATTTTCCCACTGTTACGCTAAATGAAAACTTCCTAACATTTCTATGACTCACTTGAGTCTCAAACTTCCACCTTTTCGCCCCCTTGTTCTGTTGGCAAGTATTATAAACATTTGATCTTTTTCCACCCTATCAATCCCCTAAGTATTTTACTTTTATCATATCTCCCTCTCTCTCTCTCTCTCTCTCGTTTATTCTAGCGTCGTTTAGTTTGGTTCCTTCACTCTCTCTTCACACCCCCATCCATCGCAATTCTGGGACGAGCCGTATTGTAAACTTGTGAACCTTTTCGAGTTTCTTTATGCGTTTCTGTAGATGGGGGCTCCAGGATGGGGCAGCATACTCTTAAACTGGTCTCACGTAGGTGTACAACGATCAAAATACGTCATTATTTAGGCTCCTGAATGATGTTCTGACTTTTGCCTGTGTAAAGTATGCGGCTGACGTTATTCTATTCACATGACCCTCCAGAGTTAGGTTAGGTTAGGTCTAGGTTAGTTTAGTTTAGGGTAGGTCTAGGTTAGGGTAGGTTAGGTTAGGTTAGGTTAGGTTAGATCTAGGTAAGGTTAGATTAGGTTAGGTTAAATTAGGTTAGGTTAGGTCTAGGTTAGGTTAGGTTAGGTTAGGTTAGGTTAGGTCTAGGTTAGGTTAGGTTAGGTTAGATCTATGTTAGGTTAGGTCTAGGTTAGGTTAGGTCTAGGTTAGGTCTAGGTTAGGTTAGGTCTAGGTTAGGTTAGATTAGATTAGGTTAGGTCTAGGTTAGGTTAGGTTAGGTCTAGGTTAGGTTAGGTTAGGTTAGGTCTAGGTTAGGTTAGGTTAGATCTATGTTAGGTTCGGTTAGACTAGGTTAGGTTAGGTTAGGTTAGGTTAGGTTAAGTTAGGTTACATTAGGTTAGGTTAGGTTAGGTTAGATTAGGTTAGGTTGGGTTAGGTTAGATCTATAGGTTCGGTTAGATCTAGGTCAGGTTAGGTTAGACTAGGTTAGATTACGTTAGGTTAGGTTAGGTTAGGTTAGGTTAGGTTAGGTTAGATTAGGTTAGGTTGGGTTAGGTTAGATCTATAGGTTCGGTTAGATCTAGGTCAGGTTAGGTTAGACTAGGTTAGATTACGTTAGGTTAGGTGTAGTGTGGCGTGCCGGATGTAAAGCAGAGAGTGTGCGCGTGTGTATTAGTTGTGATGTCTTTAAAACATGAGTCTGAGCGCTTAAGTCAGCGCCAAGCTGCTCTCCACATGGTAATGGCGCCGTGCAATATGCTAGGTACACTGAAGGCCACGTACAACACCTCCCGGTATCACACGCTGGGTAGTTAACGCCCAGAAAGTAAAAGCTGTATGCAGACAGTAGGGTCCCCGTAGTATAGTGGGGTTCGCTCTCGAATAACAATCAAGAATTCCGGGTTAGAATCCCGGGCTGGACAGAATTGGGTGGGCGGGTTTCCTATCACCTAATGCATCTGTTCACCTAGCACTAAGTATAGATACCCCAGGAGTTAGTCAGCTTGTTGTGGGGTTCCATCCTGGGTGGGGTTAGTAATTCGACCTTGGGGGGGGAGGGGGTCTTGATATAAGCCTAACGTGTATGAATACACTCTGGCTCCCTGTCCCCCGACCCAATGAATTAATTATTAAATCACAACAACTTAGCTGAACACCTGACACCCAACCCACACACCTGACACCCAACCCACACATCTGAGCATCATCCAGGACGGAAACGTCGTCAGTTCTTTTATTATCAGAGGTGTGGGTTGAGTGTCAGGTGTGTGGGTTGAGTGTCAGGTGTGTGGGTTACGTGTCAGTTGTGTGGGTTGGGTGTCAGGTGTGTGGGTTGGGTGTCAGGTGTGTGAGTTACGTGTCAGTTGTGTGAGTCAGGTGTTAGATGTGTGAGTCAGGTGTTAGATGTGTGAGTCAGGTGCCAGATGTGTGAGTTAGGTGTCAGATGTATGAGTCAGGTGCCAGATGTCTGAGTCAGGTGTCAGATGTATGAGTCAGGTGTCAGATGTGTGTGTCAGGTGTCAGATGTGTGAGTCGGGTGTCTAGAAGACATATATATTGACCAACACGTAAGACAACACAAGATTATATACCAGTAGAAACTCTTAATCAATTTACAACTCCTGGTACCTGTGCTCCAAGCCTGTCGCGTGTCCTCTATGGAAGGTATGGAAATAATTCATTGCGTCTGGGGACAGGCAGCCAGCATGTATATACAGCACATATATATATACCTAACCTGTGCTGTTAACAAAACGTTCGTAAAACCCTGTGTTTCAGGGGCTTAAGATCCTACCTCCTCATCACAATCGACTTGAGAATGGTCCAGGACGGACCGAAACGTCGTCGTCCCTTCAACTTCTAGTGTGTGGTCTGGTCAACAAGGTCTGAAACTCGCCCAGTAAGAAAACTGAACGAGTTTTCGTCCCACGGACGCAACCCTGCATACTAACAGGACGAAAAACGTCCTGTTAGTATGCAGGGTTGTATGTTCTTCAGCTTCGTATGCGCGTAAGGCGGTTGGTGCGTGTATGGCTGTATTACGCAGCCTCTCTCTGTATGCGCGACGCCGCTCTCATTTGTTCAGGTATATTGCAATCTTTCTGTGAAGGTGAACGACTATACTCCCTTGTACCAACCCTCTATAGTGACGCTCCTTATTACAGGCGAGGACTGTGCTGGGTCCTCATGTGTTATGTTGGGACTATAGTGGTGTTATTTTGGCACTATAGTGGTGTTATGTTGGGACCATAGTGGTGTTATGGTGGGACTATAGTGGTGTTATGTTGGGACTATAGTGGTGTTATGTTGGGACTATAGTGGTGTTATGTTGGGACTATAGTGGTGTTATGTTGGGACTATAGTGGTGTTATGTTGGGACTATAGTGGTGTTATGTTGGGACTATAGTGGTGTTATGTTGGGACTATAGTGGTGTTATGTTGGGACTATAGTGGTGTTATGTTGGGGACTATAGTGGTGTTATGTTGGGACTATAGTGGTGTTATGTTGGGACTATAGTGGTGTTATGTTGGGACTATAGTGGTGTTATGTTGGGACTATAGTGGTGTTATGTTGGGACTATAGTGGTGTTATGTTGGGACTATAGTGGTGTTATGTTGGGGACTATAGTGGTGTTATGTTGGGACTATAGTGGTGTTATGTTGGGACTATAGTGGTGTTATGTTGGGACTATAGTGGTGTTATGTTGGGACTATAGTGGTGTTATGTTGGGACTATAGTGGTGTTATGTTGGGACTATAGTGGTGTTATGTTGGCACTATAGTGGTGTTATGTTGGGACTATAGTGGTGTTATGTTGGCACTATAGTGGTGTTATGTTGGGACTATAGTGGTGTTATGTTGGCACTATAGTGGTGTTATGTTGGGACTATAGTGGTGTTATGTTGGGACTATAGTGGTGTTATGTTGGGACTATAGTGGTGTTATGTTGGGACTATAGTGGTGTTATGTTGGGACTATAGTGGTGTTATGTTGGCACTATAGTGGTGTTATGTTGGGACTATAGTGGTGTTATGTTGGGGACTATAGTGGTGTTGTTAGCACTATAGTGGTGTTGTTAGTACTATAGTGGTGTTGTTAGGACTATAGTGGTGTTATGTTGGGGACTATAGTGGTGTTGTTAGGACTATAGTGGTGTTGTTAGGACTATAGTGGTGTTATGTTGGGACTATAGTGGTGTTATGTTGGGACTATAGTGGTGTTGTGTATGTACTATATTAGGCCTCAGATATCGTGTATTAGGCCGAGGATGGTTAGGTTAGGGTAGTTTAGTTTGTCAAAACAACATAAATAAAAAAAAAATAGTTTTCTGGTTTGTCCAACTCAATAGTACCGATTTCTACTTTCTAATATTGTTGTACGTGGGTATATATACTATGGTACCGACACCTGATGGTTCTACGGGCTCACCATAGCCCATGCTACTTGGAACTTTTTGTTCCATTTAGCGAATCTTTAACAACAGCAACAACAGCGTAATAGTGGCTTTAGGCATTGTATGTATATATATATATATATATATATATATATATATATATATATATATATATATATATATATATATATATACATACATATATACATATATATATACTCTATACATAAATCTATCAATTTTTGTATAACCTCTTGTATGTATGTACTTTACCTGAAAAAACAATGTGATGGTTACTATAAGTACTACCACACGAGGAGGATGGGCTATCTTGAGATGATTTCGGGGCTTTAGTGTCCCCGCGGCCCGGTCCTTGACCAGGCCTCCACCCCCAAGAAGCAGCCCATGACAGCTGACTAACACCCAGGTACCTATTTTACTGCTAGGTAACAGGGGCATAGGGTGAAAGAAACTGCCCATTGTTTCTCGCCGGCGCCTGGGATCGAACCCAGGACCACAGGATCACAAGTCCAGCGTGCTGTCCGCTCGGCCGACCGGCTCCCGGGTGAAGTCTATAAGGTGAAAAAGAGTGTGGTATATTGACCCTTATGTTCCTCACGTGTGTGTGAGGAGCAGACCTCGTAGATCCTCACTCTCACTTCTCTTATACACAGGTGCGGCATTTCCTGCTGCCTCGCAGCTCTTTACTTTAATTTATAATAATAATCATTAATAATATAATACATTGTGTCGGGGGACAGGTAGCCAGAGTGTATTCATTCACGTTAGGCTCATATCGAGGTTCTCCCGCCCCCCCCCCCAGGTCGAATTACTGACCCCGCCCAGGAAGCAACCCCACAACACGCTGACTAGCTCCTGAGTACCTATTTACTGTTTAGGTGCATTAGGTGATAGGACATGGTCCCAACCATTTATGTCCCAGCCGGGATTCGAACTCAGAATTCTTGACTGTGAGTCGAATCCGAGCCCGACTGTACCACTTTCTCTTACACAGGGAAGAGTATTAAACGTGGCTTGCACAATATGTTTAGCAGCTGACATTGTGAGAGTAGACCAAGAGGCGCTGGCAGTGAGTACACCATTACGCTGGTCTGTGACTACTCTGCCTACATTACAAACAGTACATTGCATACCGTGGCACATTACGGGTTATTCATGCCCATGCCATCTGTTGGCGGGCGCGTCATTAATCATCATCAATCTACAAGTCCATCGTTCTGAAAATGTGTTATTAAATACGAAAGTACGTAAGGAAATTTCTGTCTTAATCCTTTCTTGGTGGTCTGACACTTTCACCTTGTTGATCACGTGTTAAGTTCTTCATGGTTTACACACACACACACACACACACACACACACACACACACACACACACACACACACACACACACACACACACACACACACACACACACACACACACTACGAGGAGAGACTACGGGAATTAAACCTTACGTCACTGGGAGACAGAAGAGTTAGGGGGGACATGATGACCACATACAAAATTCTCAGAGGAATTGATAGGGTAGATAAAGACAGACATTTTAACACAAGGGGCACACGCACTAGGGGACACAGGTGGAAATTGAGTGCCCAAATGAGCCATAGAGACGTTAGAAAGAATTTTTTCTGTGTCAGAGTGGTTGACAAATGGAATGCATTAGTCAGTAATGTGGTGGAGGCTAACTCCATACACAGCTCCAAGTGTAGATATGATAGAGCCCAGTAGGCTCAGGAACCTGTACACCAGTTGATTGAACATGAAATTAGTTGAGAGGCGGGACCAAAGAGCCAGAGCTCAACCCCCGCAAGCACAACTAGGTAAGTACACATATATATTCTATAATTCGAATTATATATTCTATAATTATATATTCTATAATTATATTCTATAATTATATATTCTATAATTATATATTCTATAATTATATATTCTATAATTCGGTATCTTCATTACTCAACAAAAACGAGGACGCCAACAATAACATTGAGGCTCCGGAGCAACATTTTGGAGAGTGGAGTGTGGAGGCGGCCGGGCGTGTTCAATCACCGCGACGGCCCTCCTTGTGTCCTCCCTCCTGCCCCCCCCCCTGGCCTGGCACTCCAGCCTGGCCCCCCCTGGCCTGGCACTCCAGCCTGGCCCCCCCTGGCCTGGCACTCCAGCCTGGCCCCCCTGGCCTGGCACTCCAGCCTGGCCCCCTGGCCTGGCACTCCAGCCTGGCCCCCCCTGGCCTGGCACTCCAGCCTGGCCCCCTGGCCTGGCACTCCAGCCTGGCCCCCATGGCCTGGCACTCCAGCCTGGCCCCCTGGCCTGGCACTCCAGCCTGGCCCCCCCTGGCCTGGCACTCCAGCCTGGCCCCCTGGCCTGGCACTCCAGCCTGGCCCCCTGGCCTAGCACTCCAGCCTGGCCCCCTTGGCCTGGCACTCCAGCCTGGCCCCTTGGCCTGGCAATCCAGCCTGGCCCCCTGGCCTGGCACTCCAGCCTGGCCCCCTGGCCTGGCACGCACGAGGCGTGGCACCTCTTTCCAGCACTGACATCCTGCTGGCCACTGCGAGCCGGCATCCCTACCCCGGCACCCTGTACTGGCGCTACCACAGCTTGACACCCCCTGCTTGACACCCCGGCTTGACACCCCTGCTTAACACCCCTGCTTGACACCCCAGCTTGACACCCCTGCTTAACACCCCAGCTTGGCACCCCTTCTTGATACCCCTGCTTGACACCCCAGCTTGACACCCCTTCTTGACACCCCTGCTTGACACCCCTGCTTGACACCCCGGCTTGACACCCCTGCTTGACACCCCTGCTTGACACCCCGGCTTGACACCCCTGCTTGTGGTCCCCTGTCCGGCAAGAGAGTCAGGCACCCCTACCTAACCTCTTAAGTCTTGCATTATATTCTCACTTCTAAATCTGACAAATTTTATAGCTTATACCGAGACAAAATCGGTATATCGATGTCAAAATATTTTGTAATGTTCTGGCACGTGGTGAGGACTGAGGACCTGTTGTGCTCACCACAACCCTCGGAATAGCATCTCTTATTTCTTCCATATATACATAATTGTATGTCTGTATGTTTGTCTGTACAGAGTCGGAGGCCAGACACTTGTGGCCAACTTTCCAAGATGACACATGGGGGGTGTGGCCGTATCATGCGGCCGATGGAGTCACCCCCTGTGCTACCCTTTAAGAAATATAGGTTGCTATAGCGATCCTTGCGATTTTCGGGGTGTTTGAATTATGGAATTTGTTTACCGTAGAGTTTTCGCAGTTTTCAGTGCATACTCACCATTCCTGAACACTCCAGTTGCAAACTCTGTGAGCAGGAACTACGGCATGATCTCCCGCACTACATCACTGAATGCCCAGTTATTAGACCTTTCAGACCAGTTGGCATGAGGTACCTGGAGCTTTGCAATTACTTTATTCACTCTCGTATTCTTGAAGATATCCTCACAGTATACCCAAAATTTGCCAGTGCAGGCTATTAAACACATGACTCTGTATGACTAACCATCCTGCGAGATGGGGACTTGTATTACCACTGCTACCTTATTCAATCTTGTGTTGATGATATCCTCAAAATGCATCCGGAGTCTGCCAGTGCAGACTGCTTATCACATGCCTCTGTATGACTAACCATTCTGTGTGATGGGGATTTTTAACACCACGTAGCTAGCTTTTTGACACACTATACTCACCTTCATATAGTCTACGTAGCTGCACAAATGCAGATGTTCTTAATGTTAATCTAATCGACAGCAAGACCCTCATAGTACCAATTATAAATGACCTAATCGCTGCACAGAGTAAAGGGTCTCGAATCTCCTGTGTATGGATACCATCACACATAAATATAACCCATCATAATGAGACAGACATTGCAGCCAAATTAGCGTGTAACAAAGATGAAGTTGAATTCGATCTAGGAATCCCCATTTCTGCTGTCAAAACTATATTGTTCCAAACACTCAGGTCTGATAAGTGAGAAATTACTAACGCCCAACGACCTGAAAGCACCTGAATAAAAAGGTATGATTTGTTCAGATCTGAATAGGCAGCACAAAACGTCGACCAGACTGTGCGACACAGTGGTTTCAAAGATCAGGTTGGGTTACCGTTACCTGTGGCAGGTGGCTGCAGGTGACGGATCTCCCATTCCTGAGCACTCCAGGTGCAAACTCTGTGAGCAGGAACTGTGGCACGATCTCTCATACTACATCACCGAATGCCCAGTTATTAGACCTTTCAGACCAGTTGGCATGAGGTACCTGGAGCTTTGTGATTACTTTATTCACTCTCATGTTATTGAGGATATCCTCATAATGCACCCAGAGTTTGCCAGTGCAGACTACTTATCACATGCCTCTGTATGACTAACCATCCTGTGTAATGGGGAATTTTAGAATCACGTAGCTAGTTCTTGACACACACTACTCCCCTTCATATAGTCTAGGACAGCTAGTTCTTGACACACACTGTACTCCCCTTCATATAGTCTAGGGCAGCTAGTTCTTGAGACACACTATACTCCCCTTCATATAGTCTAGGGTAGCTAGTTCTTGACACACACTACTCCCCTTCATATAGTCTAGGGCAGCTAGTTCTTGACACACACTGTACTCCCCTTCATATAGTCTAGGGCAGCTAGTTCTTGACACACACTGTACTCCTCGTCATATAGTCTAGGGTAGGTAGTTCTTGACACACACTGTACTCCCCTTCATATAGTCTAGGGTAGGTAGTTCTTGACACACACTGTACTCCCCTTCATATAGTCTAGGGCAGCTAGTTCTTGACACACACTGTACTCCCCTTCATATAGTCTAGGGCAACTAGTTCTTGACACACACTGTACTCCTCGTCATATAGTCTAGGGTAGCCCACACACCCCAACCCGTCCTCTTAAAAATAACGTCACTTTTGGCTGGTATGCGCGCTATGGCCAAATTTGGACGTAATTTGAAATGAAATCGACTCACAAAAGTGACGTTCTGTTCCGTTTTCTATTTGAGTCGTCCGGCGTACGCGCAGAGGTTATGAGAGGACACTTTAAATTAACGTTTTTCATAACGTTTTGAAACTTTATGAGAATTTCCTGCCCACCTAACCTATCAGAGGACCCTTAACTTACTGTTGTGGAAAAAAAATCCCAAATATATTTTTATTTTTTTTTATTTTCAAATTACGTCCAAATTCGGCCATACGGACAAACGGCCAAAAGCGACGTTCTTTTTAAGAGGACAGGTTGCGACCCACGACCCGACAAGGGAGGAAGACAAACATGCCGAAGAACCCCGTCGAAAGCTACCAGCGCAGACCTAACCTGACACAGGAGCCTGCACAACACACCAAGGTAACCTAAGTATGGGGGAGTGGTTAGGAGGGACCTACATGCAAACAAGAGTGCCCATGGGTATCAATTTGCTATTTCAAGTAAAGGCAGAGCATGGGGATCGACCCCCGACCCACCTATTATCATCCCTGACCAACCACTAGTCACCCTGCAAAGTTCGGTGAGGCTAGTGCCCTCAAGTGTCTGGTGTGTGACCCTTCAACAGACAGGAGGAGACAGTCAGGCATTATCTTTTATCGACATGGATTACATTCTGTTTAACAAATAATTCAATTTTCGATATACATCACTGAACATTTGTGTAGTGCGTCCTTGGGAATGTTGGTAAGTTGGACGAGCATTGCTTAAGAATGAGTTAGTACGCGAGTCCAGTGTTATCACAACGGGCGTGTCGTTATCAGCACAAGCTACTGAGATAACAGCATGATAACACGTCACCGTCACTCACTGCTCAAGTGATACCAGATACCGTTGAAGCAAAATCTAATGAGTACAAAAGAGGTACAGAGAAAAATGATAAAACTCTTGCGAGGCGACAGTGGTTGGGCACCATTCCTTTCCTTCGTCCCATCCCAAATCCTTATCCTAGTACTTTCCATGGGCTAAATATTCGCGGTGGCTTGGCGCTTTCTCCAGATAATAACGATACCTTGTTAAGAGCAGAAGGGACTATCAGGGGAAAGCACCAAGCAATTACGACTATATAGCACGTGGAAGTGGTCAGGATAAGGATTAGGGATGGGACGGGGGGGGGGGGGGTGGAGGAATGGTCCCTCAACCATTTGGACGGCCGGGGATTGAACGCTGGTCTGCGTGAAGCGAGACCGTCGTCCTACCGTGCACCCCAAAGCGGTTGGGCAGCTGAAGCGCCGACGGCAATCAACCCATCCTCTAATAGTACGTCGTATTTTGACGTATACTTTACCAAAAATCGTCGTATTAGAAAATGGAAGCGGCTCGCGAAATTGACGCACTGTTCCGTTTTCTGTTTTAGGTCCTCTGGTAGGTTAGGATAAGGGCACTTTAGTACGACAGTTTCCTGACGTTGGGGCACCTTAGGAGGACGAGGTGCAGCAATACCAGTAGTCGCTGGTCGTACACAACACAGCTGTTATGTTAATATGGAGGATGAATATATATCTTGAGATGATTTCGGGGCTTAGCGTCCCCGAGGCCCGGTCCTCGACCACGCCTTTCAAGTTCAAGTTCAAGTATGTTTATTGAGATAAGCAATAAATACATCTCAAAGGGATAGAGTAGCCTAGGCTATTTCTACCCCCCTAGACCACGCCTCATTTTTGTTACACATCCCCAGGAAGTAGTCTGAAGCAGCTGTCTAACTCCCAGGTACCTATTTACTGCCAGGTAACAGGGGCATCAGGGTGAAAGAAACTCTGCCCATTTGTTTCCGCCTTCGCTGGGGATCAAACCCGGAATTTTAGGACTACGAATCCCGAGCGCTGTCCACTCTGCCGTCAGGCCCCCCTTATTGTAGGCGTGGAGGATGCCAGCAGCGCAAGACGTGAGTGCATTGTTTGGGCGCAGCAGTTCATATTGTGTTTACATATCATCCAAAGTTGCTATGTTTACTATCAATCTTTGTGGCTGGGCTGTAATTTTTATAATATTTATAGTAGAGCAAGAAAGATAGAGATTCAAGTACACTTTTCCAATACCTTTACAGACCTTATCTATAGTGAATGAGAGATAAGAGTCACTACAAGAGTCAGATATAAACTTTACGATTTAAAAGTACAATCGACAATAAAGGAAGGAGTCTGTTTGTCCTTAAACATAGCTTCTTAAACTGGGCCTAATGATATTTCTTTTGCAAATTTCTTAAAAAGAAATATGAACAATTGGTAGTTTATATACAATGTTGTTGTTGTATCCCGGTACCCTCAAACTACATACGGGAGTATTATATCGCAGGAGTCACGAAGCGTTAAAGAGAGCTTTGACACTTGTCAGTGTAACGGATCAGACGCTATTATCAGCAAGTCTTCCAAGCATGCAACCCGTCCTCGACTCAAGTCCATTCCATCCAGCGGTCGACCCCACAGACGCACTCATCAATTTTAACATGCTGTTCATTCAAAACGGGAATTTTCTCAAGTATAAATTAATATTATAATATATTAGCATATTGTGTATATATAGGCATAGGTTAGGTTAGGTGTTTAGGTTCTGTTGGCGATTATTTGTATTTGTAGTACGTGGGTGAAGCATTTACAGCGTTGTGGTTCGAACAAATTTCGTCAGTGAAGCACTTGTTCCGGATATGTTCGAACTTCAGCAGTTGTGAGTCGTGTGTAAACCGCTTTTCATTCATAAACAGCTGAGGGTTTGGCGGGTGCATGGAATCACTTTTGGATCTTTGTTTGGAGGACGGGCTGTTATATACGACTCACAAATGATTTTGTTCGAACACTTCCGTAACAACTGCTTCGCTCACGTCCTCTGTTCGAACCACAACGCTGTAAATGCTTCACCCACGTACTACAAATACAAATACTCGCCAACAGAACCTAAACACTTAACCTAACCTATGTCTATATATGCACGATATGCTAATATATTATAATATTAATTTATATTTGAGAAAATTCCCGTTTTGAATGAACAGCATGTTAAAATTGATGAGTGCGTCTGTGGGGTCGACCGCTGGATGGAATGGACTTGAGTCGAGGACGAGTTGTTTACCTTTAATTGCTACGAATTGTCATCATTATGATTGAGCGTCCTCGATGGCGCAGTGGTAACACACTCAGGAGATTTGGCCAAAGTTCGTATCCTAGCTGGCGAGGATTGCCTAAGCGCCAATCTTAAACTGGACGCCAGGGTTCGCTCAGCACTTATTGGGTAGTTAAACGATTGGCGGGTTATATTTTAGGGGAAACTAGTAAGTAAGGCTTAACATGCAGCCCATTCTCCCTAGAGTTCCCAACGTCACTAAACTGTAGTATTAAATTGCCCGAATCTAACCAACCCCAGGAGCCATGAACAGAAAGCGGAACAACACAGTTTCGCGAACCAATACCATTTTTAATACAGCACTTTTTGTTATTAGGGAAATTATACGTCAAAATACGACGTACTGTCAGGAAAACCACGAGTCATGTGATGGGAGAAAGCTCTCAGCCTGCTAACAGGAGGCAGCAGTCGTCTCTTCCTGTGCCTATCTTGAGGTTATCTTGAGATGATTTCGGGGCTTTTTAGTGTCCCCGCGGCCCGGTCCTCGACCAGGCCTCCACCCCGAGGAAGCAGCCCGTGACAGCTGACTAACACCCAGGTACCTATTTTACTGCTAGGTAACAGGGGCATAGGGTGAAAGAAACTCTGCCCATTGTTTCTCGCCGGCGCCTGGGATCGAACCCAGGACCACAGGATCACAAGTCCCGCGTGCTGTCCGCTCGGCCGACCGGCTCCCTGTACCCCCTCAAAAAAATTAACCTTGGGTAACTAGCTAAGTTTACCTCAGGTATGTCGAAGGGTTTGGTTTTGTAGTGATAATATCTTGTATAGTTATAAAAGCATAATAACTTATATTTTCTTAGCGTCATAACGTTTACCCCGAAACGCATATCTATCAGTTTCGATAGATTCTCAGGATAGCCGAAGATTGTCTAACCTTTCTGGTTAGTCGAAACATAGAAACAAAAGAAACAGTGTTTCCGCCTGAGACGCTATGGGTATTAGTTGCTCTTCACCAATGTAAAAGCACCAATCTTATTTAATCTCATCAACCCATTGTACCTTCTTGAAAATAAATTACTATTATTATTATTATTATTATTATTATTACTACTGTAGTTTTGTAGTGACGACCTATAATACAGACACCGGCTAATAAAAACACGTTAGAAGCTAGAGCTAGGTCCCTAGAAGCTCCCTAGAAGCTCCCTAGAAGCTAGGGAGCCGGTCGGCCGAGCGGACAGTACGCTGGACTTGTGATCCTGTGGTCCTGGGATCGATCCCAGGCGCCGGCGAGAAACAATGGGCAGAGTTTCTTTCACCCTATGCCCCTGTTACCTAGCAGTAAATAGGTACCTGGGTGTTAGTCAGCTGTCACGGGCTGCTTCCTGGCGGGTGGAGGCCTGGTCGAGGACCGGGCCGCGGGGACACTAAAGCCCCGAAATCATCTCAAGATAACCTCAAGATAGGTGCTAGAACCATATTACAGAGTACATGAAACAAAACTATATTATATCCTACAGTTAATTTATAGAATTACATTATAAACTATATTATTTATTATTAAAATGATAGAATAAGCATAAATGACTATAAATGCTTTACAGACTGAGAACACGCTGTCGGAACAGTTTGAATAGTTAATTGTGTTTCATAGTTGTGTTAACTTAGTAATATTATTTGACGGCTTTGTCTTAACTGTTAGAACCGAATACAGGCTGCTAACGGCACTTCATGCCAACAGATGCAGGCTGCTAACGGCACTTCTTGCCAACAGATGCTGGCTGCTAACGGCACTAGTTATCAACAGATGTAGGCTGCTAACGGTACTAGTTATCAACAGATGTAGGCTGCTAACGGTACTAGTTATCAACAGATGTAGGCTGCTAACGGCACTAGTTATCAACAGATGCAGGCTGCTAACGGTACTAGTTATCAACAGATGTAGGCTGCTAACGGCACTACATACCAACAGATGCAGGCTGCTAACGGCACTACATACCAACAGATGCAGGCTGCTAACGGCACTACATACCAACAGATGCAGGCTGCAAACGGCACTACATACCAACAGATGCAGGCTGCTAACGGCACTAGTTATCAACAGATGCAGGCTGCTAACGACATTACATACCAACAGATGCAGGCTGCTAACGGCACTACACACCAACAGATGCAGGCTGCTAACGGCACTACACACCAACAGATGCAGGCTGCTAACGGCACTAGTTATCAACAGATGCAGGCTGCTAACGACATTACATACCAACAGATGCAGGCTGCTAACGGCACTACACACCAACAGATGCAGGCTGCTAACGGCACTACACACCAACAGATGCAGGCTGCTAACGGCACTAGTTATCAACAGATGCAGGCTGCTAACGGCACTACATGCCAACAGATGGAGGCTGCTAACGGCACTACCTACCAACAGATGGAGGTTGCTAAGCTCCGGCCCAACCTTTCACAGGAGGCACTCTAATTTGCTGTTTTTGCTACTCTGTTCTATTTCCCTCGAGACGAGGACGGCGCAGCGCCCTTAAGTTCCTGCTGAGCTTTGCTTAAACCTCTTCCCCTTATTGTGTTTTCTTATATATATATTATTGCGGCGAGATGGGATGGTAAAGCACATATGTGTCAGTGGGTACACGGCCGTGACTGCCATTATATAGGACTTGGGGTGAGTATATGAGCTGTATCAATAGGACCATGTGAGACACTACGCTGAAAGTGCAGGGGAAAGTTGGTATTAAAGTGAGAGGTGATTAAGAAAGTATATTTCGTGGTGGATGAGCAATCCAGCAATTCAGGAACTCCAGAGGGGACTGCAACACCCCAACCCATCACCCTATAGGTGCCTCCTCCCCCTATCTCAAGGTATGCCCACCATACCACCCAAAACCTGCCTTTCCCCTTACCCTGAGTACCCCCTTCCTTTCCATTCCTAGGTCTTCCTGTCCCAAGCAGGCCCAGGCAAGACCTAAGCCCTCCATCCCCCCACCTCACCCAACCTTCCCCCGAACCCCTGGTAACTACCCCACAGGAGGATGAGCCTACCCAAGTAGCCCTGCCCATGGAACGGCTTCCTACACTTGTGGGGAGGGAGGGAGGGTGAATATGGATATAGGAAAGTGAGCTTCATGGTAATGTACTCAAACATCGATGGGATTACCAATATAGCAAGTGAACTGGCGAAAAGGGCGCAGGAGGAAAACCCAGATGTAATAGGACTCACAGAAACAAAATTGTCAGGAGTCATAACAAATGCTGTGTTTCCAAAATACTACTATATAGTAAGGAAAGAGAGGGAAGGGAGAGAAGGAGGAGGAGTGGCTCCTCCTCCTCAAGACTCTTAATCACGGGCGATTTCAACCATGGAAGATAGACTGAGAGAATGGGGACCCACATGGAGGTGCAGATACAGGAAGAGTTAAACTCTTGGAAGTGGCAACAAGGAACTTTCTGAGCCAACATGTCAAGAGACCCACAAGAATGAGAGGCAATGACGAACCAGCTAGACTCGATCTGATATTCATCTTGAATGAGTCAGAAATAAGGGAAGTCAAAGCTGAAGCCCCCATGGGAATGAGAGACCACAGTGTATTGACATTTGAGTATTTGGTGAAGGTAGGGATAACCTATCTAAGGATGGGATTGGAAGAAAAAAGGTTAAATTACCGAATAGGAAAATAGGACGAGATGAGGAACTTCCTAATGGGAATGCCATGGGAAACAGAATTCAGAGAAAAGACTGTACAGGATATGATGGACTATGTCACCCAGAAGTGCCAGGAAACTGCAGACAGGCTTATCCCGGCCCAAAATTTAAAAAATTAAAAGCCACAGAGGAATCCATGGTTCATTCAGGAATGTAAGATAGCGAAGCAATTGAGTACAAGAACATGAATAAACTATAGGAATACAAGAACACCAGAGAGCAGGGAGAGATACCAGAGGGCCAGAAATGAGTACCTCAGAGTGAGGAGGGAAGCAGAGAGACAGTATGAAAATGACATCGCGAGTAAAGCCAAGACCCAACCAAAGCTGCTCCACAGCCACATCAGGAGGAAAACAGCAGTGAAGGAACAAGTGATGAAACTGAGAAAAGGGGAGAACAGATACACAGACAATGACAAGGAGGAGTGTGAAGAACTCAACAAGAAATTCCAGGAGGTCTTCACAATAGTACAAGGAGAAGCCCCTGCACTAAATGAGGAGGCAGCAAACCAAGCAACCTTGGATGAATTTGACCTCACCAGTGATGAGGTCAAACGGAATCTGTTGGAGCTGAATGTGACAAAGGCTGTTGGGCCTGACAGAATCTCACCGTGAATACTAAAAGAAGGTGCAGAAGCACTAAGTGTGCCACTCTCTATGGTGTATAACAGGTCACTGGAAACAGGAGACCTACCGGTAAGCTGGAAGACAGCTAATATAGTCCTAATATACGATAAGGGTGACAGGCAAGAGGCACTGAGCTACAGGCTAGTTTCCCTAACTTGTATACCATGCAAGGTGATGGAGAAGATCGTGAGGAAAAGGCTCGTAGAGCATCTGGAGGAACATAACCTTGTAACGCACCACCAACATGGGATCAGAGATGGTAAATCGTGCCTCACAGGTTTAATAGAATTCTATGACCAGGTAACAAAAATTAGGCAGGAAAGAGAAGGTGGGCCGACTGCATTTTCCTGGACTGCCAAAAACCCTTTGACACAGTACCCCATTAAAGGCTGTTAAAAAAGTTGGAGCATCAGGCAGGAGTAAAAGGGAAGGTGCTCCAGTGGATAAGGGAGTACTTAAGCAGCAGGAAACAGCGAGTAACGGTGAGGGGGGAGACATCAGAGTGGTGAGATGTCACCAGTGGAGTCCCACAGGGCTAAGTACTTGGACCCATCCTGTTTCCAATATATGTAAACGATCTTCCGGAGGGTATAGACTCGTTCCTCTCAATGTTTGCTGATGATGCAAAAATTATGAGAAGAATCAAGACGGATGAAGATAGACAGAGACTACAGGATGACCTGGACAAACTGGAGGAATGGTCTAGAAAATGGCTGCTGCTAAAGTTTAACTCAGGAAAGTGTAAGATAATGAAATTAGGCAAAGGGAGCAGGAGGCTGAACACAAGGTATCATCTGGGAGGTGAAATCCGGCAAGAGTCAAATTGAGTGAAAGATCTGGGGATTGATATCACACCGAACCTGTCCCCAGAGGCCCACATCAAAAGGATATCATCAGCGGCATATGCTAGACTGGCCAACATAAGAACTGCCTTTAGAAACTTGTGTAAGGAATCGTTCAGAACCCTGTATACCACTTATGTAAGACCAATCCTGGAGTATGCAGCTCCAGCCTGGAGTCCATACCTAGTAAAACACAAGACAAAGTTAGAGAAGATCCAGCGGTATGCCACCAGGCTCGTCCCGGAACTGAGAGGATTGAGCTACGAGGAAAGGCTAAAGGAGCTGAACCTCACATCCCTGGAAAACAGAAGAGTAAGGGGAGACATGATAACCACCTACAAAATTCTCAGGGAAATTGACAGGGTGGACAAAGACAAACTCTTCAGCACGGGTGGGACACGAACAAGGGGACACAGGTGGAAACTTAGTACCCAGATGAGCCACAGAGACGTTAGAAAGAATTTTTTCAGTGTCATAGTAATTAATAAATGGAATGCACTAGGAAGTGATGTGGTGGAGGCTGACTCCATACACAGTTTCAAATGTTGATATGATAGAGCTCAGTAGGCTCAGGAATCTGTACACCAGTTGATTGACGGTTGAGAGGCGGGACCAAAGAGCCAGAGCTCAACCCCCGCAAGCACAATTAGGTGAGTATACACACACACACACACACACACACACACACACACACACACACACACACACACACACACACACACACACATACACACACACACACACACACACACACACACACGAACTACCTAACAGGAAGGAGCCAAAGAGTTACGGTAAGGGACGAGAAGTCGGACTGGCGAACAGTAACAAGTGGAGTACCACAAGGATCGGTGCTGGGACCAATTTTAATTCTTGTATATGTTAACGACATGTTTACAGGCCTAGAGTCCTACATGTCGATGCTTGCGGATGACGCAAAGTTGATGAGAAGAGTTGTGACAGATGAGGATTGCAGGATCCTCCAAGAGGACCTGAGCAGGTTGCAGAGATGGTCAGAGAAATGGCTACTGGAATTCAACACGAGCAAATGTAAAGTTATGGAAATGGGACTAGGAGATAGGAGACCAAAGGGACAGTACACAATGAAGGGGAACAGCCTACCTGTGACGACGCGTGAAAGAGACCTGGGGGTGGACGTAACACCTAATCTATCTCCTGAGGCACATATAAATAGGATAACGACAGCAGCGTACTCTACACTGGCAAAAATTAGAACATCATTCAGAAACCTAAGTAAGGAGGCATTTAGGGCGCTTTACACTGCCTACGTGAGGCCAGTCTTAGAGTATGCCGCCTCATCGTGGAGTCCCCATCTGAAGAAGCATATAATGAAACTGGAAAAGGTTCAGAGGTTTGCAACGAGACTCGTCCCAGAGCTACGAGGGATGGGGTATGAGGAGCGCCTAAGGGAACTGTGCCTTACGACACTAGAAAGAAGGGAGAGGGGGAACATGATAGGAACGTATAAGATACTCAGAGGGATGTACAGAGAGGACATAGACGAAATGTTCACACGGAATAGTAACAGAACGAGGAGACATGGATGGAAGCTTGAAACTCAGATGAGTCACAGAGATGTTAGGAAGTTTTCTTTTAGCATGAGAGTAGTGGGGAAATGGAATGCACTTCAGGAACAGGTTGTGGAAGCAAATACTATTCATAATTTTAAAACCAAATAGGAGTCATTGCTGTAAACAACCGATGCTCGAAAGGCGGGATCCAAGAGTCAATGCTCGATCCTGCAGACACAACTAGGTGAGTAAAACTAGGTGAGTACACACACACACACACACACACACACACACACACACACACACACACACACACACACACACACACACACACACACACATGGTTGTCCCGGATATAAAGTAATTTGTATTAATGTGCTGGAGAACACTTAGCATCTTAAACACACAAGCCGAGATGAAGGTGTGTCTCCCTCAGTACCCCAGGCATGAGACCATCATCATCAGTGTTGAGACCAGACCATCATCATCAGTGTTGAGACCAGACCATCATCATCTGTGTTGAGACCAGACCATCATCATCAGTGTTGAGACCAGACCATCATCATCAGTGTTGAGACAAGACCATCATCATCAGTGTTGAGACCAGACCATCATCATCAGTGTTGAGACCAGACCATCATCATCAGTGTTGAGACCAGACCATCATCAGTGTTGAGACCAGACCATCATCATCAGTGTTGAGACAAGACCATCATCAGTGTTGAGACCAGACCATCATCAGTGTTGAGACAAGACCATCATCATCAGTGTTGAGACAATACCATCATCAGTGTTGAGACAAGACCATCATCATCAGTGTTGAGACAAGACCATCATCAGTGTTGAGACCAGACCATCATCAGTGTTGAGACAAGACCATCATCATCAGTGTTGAGACCAGACCATCATCAGTGTTGAGACCAGACCATCATCAGTGTTGAGACCAGACCATCATCAGTGTTGAGACAAGACCATCATCATCAGTGTTGAGACAAGACAATCATCCGTGTTGAGACCAGACCATCATCAGTGTTGAGACAAGACCTGCATCATCAGTGTTGAGACAAGACCATCATCAGTGTTGAGACCAGACCATCATCAGTGTTGAGACAAGACCATCATCAGTGTTGAGACAAGACCATCATCAGTGTTGAGACAAGACCATCATCATCAGTGTTGAGACAAGACCATCATCAGTGTTGAGACAAGACCATCATCAGTGTTGAGACCAGACCAGCATCAGTGTAGAGACAAGACCATCATCAGTGTTGAGACCAGACCATCATCAGTGTTGAGACAAGACCATCATCAGTGTTGAGACAAGACCATCATCAGTGTTGAGACCAGACCATCATCAGTGTTGAGACAAGACCATCATCAGTGTTGAGACCAGACCATCATCAGTGTTGAGACAAGACCATCATCAGTGTTGAGACAAGACCATCATCAGTGTTGAGACAAGACCATCATCAGTGTTGAGACAAGACCATCATCAGTGTTGAGACAAGACCATCATCAGTGTTGAGACAAGACCATCATCATCAGTGTTGAGACAAGACCATCATCAGTGTTGAGACCAGACCATCATCAGTGTTGAGACAAGACCATCATCATCAGTGTTGAGACAAGACCATCATCATCAGTGTTGAGACCAGACCATCATCAATGTTGAGACAAGACCATCATCAGTGTTGAGACAAGACCATCATCAGTGTTGAGACCAGACCATCATCAGTGTTGAGACAAGACCATCATCAGTGTTGAGACAAGACCATCATTAGTGTTGAGACCAGACCATCATCAGTGTTGAGACAAGACCATCATCAGTGTTGAGACAAGACCATCATCAGTGTTGAGACAAGACCATCATCAGTGTTGAGACAAGACCATCATCAGTGTTGAGACAAGACCATCATCAGTGTTGAGACAAGACCATCATCAGTGTTGAGACAAGACCATCATCAGTGTTGAGACAAGACCATCATCAGTGTTGAGACAAGACCATCATCATCAGTGTTGAGACAAGACCATCATCAGTGTTGAGACCAGACCATCATCAGTGTTGAGACAAGACCATCATCATCAGTGTTGAGACAAGACCATCATCATCAGTGTTGAGACCAGACCATCATCAGTGTTGAGACAAGACCATCATCAGTGTTGAGACAAGACCATCATCAGTGTTGAGACCAGACCATCATCAGTGTTGAGACAAGACCATCATCATCAGTGTTGAGACAAGACCATCATCAGTGTTGAGACCAGACCATCATCAGTGTTGAGACAAGACCATCATCAGTGTTGAGACAAGACCATCATCAGTGTTGAGACAAGACCATCATCATCAGTGTTGAGACAAGACCATCATCAGTGTTGAGACAAGACCATCATCAGTGTTGAGACAAGACCATCATCATCAGTGTTGAGACAAGACCATCATCAGTGTTGAGACCAGACCATCATAAGTGTTGAGACAAGACCATCATCATCAGTGTTGAGACAAGACCATCATCATCAGTGTTGAGACCAGACCATCATCATCAGTGTTGAGACAAGACCATCATCATCAGTGTTGAGACAAGACCATCATCATCAGTGTTGAGACCAGACCATCATCATCAGTGTTGAGACAAGACCATCATCATCAGTGTTGAGACCAGACAATCATCAGTGTTGAGACAAGACCATCATCAGTGTTGAGACCAGACCATCATCAGTGTTGAGACAAGACCATCATCAGTGTTGAGACCAGACCATCATCAGTGTTGAGACAAGACCATCATCAGTGTTGAGACCAGACAATCATCAGTGTTGAGACAAGACCATCATCAGTGTTGAGACAAAACCATCATCATCAGTGTTGAGACCAGACCATCATCATCAGTGTTGAGACCAGACCATCATCAGTGTTGAGACCAGTCCATCATCATCAGTGTTGAGACCAGACCATCATCAGTGTTGAGACCAGACCATCATCAGTGTTGAGACCAGACCATCATCAGTGTTGAGACAAGACCATCATCAGTGTTGAGACCAGACCATCATCAGTGTTGAGACCAGACCATCATCAGTGCTAAAATAAGAGACACAAATCAGTGCTAAAATAAGAGACACAAATCATTGCTAAAATAAGAGACACAAATAAGTGTTAAAATGTGAGGGAATAATCAGTTTTAGAATAAGAAACAACATTCATTATTAAAACAAGAGACAATATTATTAAAACAAGAGACAGTATTATTAAAATAAGGGAGAGCAGTCAGTGTAAAAATAAGAGAGCGGTTACACAAAAAGATATACACAAATTTGAGAGAGAAGAATCCTTAATAACGGAGCGATAAGATAGGCTGCTGTTGAAATAATCCGTGGCAATAGTAACGAATATCTCGGAGACAACAATACGGGCGAATTAACAGTGATAACAGTGCATAATAATCTTATGACAACAGTACATAATAATTGACAGTGACTACAGTACATAATAATTAACTGTGACAACAGTGCAGATGAAACAACTCAAGAGAGAGGCGGGATCCAATATTGAATCGTCTGTACTCATCAAACAATGCGCAGTAAATAATCGGCGCAGGTCAGTATTACCGTGTTTCACTAGGTTATGGGACTATTATGCCTCAGTTTTGGCTATCGCTGATGAGTGGAAGACGATTCGGGCAGTAAGGTGATCGTAGTGTTTTAAGGCAGACGACGCGAGGCTTCACAATGGCGGGTGTTCTCGCTAGGCTTTCCTCCCAACTCTTCCCAATGTTTTATAGACAAACCGATATTAATGGAATGTAATACATACATTAATAAATTGTGCATATTTATGGATAACTTTCCGTCGAATATCGACGGAAAGCTCGACACCATCGAATCACTGAATTAAGCATATTTTATAGACACGGGCGAATGCGACATGTTGATACCATATTTGGATCCCATATAAACAAATTCGAGCCCCCATCTTTCGTGCTGTATAATTACAGCCTTCATATGGCCATCATCGTAAATAAAGCAATTTCCTAGATTGTTATAAATAACTCTGAGCCACTTATATTATCTCTCAGTCGATATTAAGAATTTTTTGACGAAGGCGAATGCCAGGCGCGGACAACATGGCGGGCTAACTGACATACTCGATGCCACTCGCTCAGATTTTCTTGAATTTAGCGGTGACCGGAGGAATGGTGGGTGGAAGTGATTACGCTAACCAATCCGTCGACTCCACAAGTCGATGGTAGAGGTTGAGTGAAGAAGTGTCGTGCAGCAGTGGCAGAGTTGTGGAGGGCGACGTACGGCAAGGCATGGCGGCAAGCGTCAGCTCCCGGGCCCCACACACGCGTCTCAGGTAGGCCCGCAAGTGTCATCACTCACTAGACTCAACACGCAGTTTGAGTTTAACCACGCTATCAACAATTACCATTTAGGAGTAGATTGGGAACACGGGTTTGAGTATATTAAGATTGAGTGATTGGTAATAAGTCACAACATTGCCTAAAATATTGGCCGCTGTGGTGTGAAATATTAGAGACGCGATGCGCATGTATAGAGACAACAGACTTACGTCGTGAACCTCTTAAGCGGATCACAGAGAATTAGACATATGGCCAAGTGATAGAATTTATACTTTGAAGTCGCTGCCAAGTGTAGAGGTGTGCTTTCTCAAGAGCATGCTGCTCTCTTGCTCCAGGGCGTTGAATTCCGTTATTAACCGTAACACCACGGCAATTAATCCTGTAATTTTCTTACCACCTCTAGTAATATGGTTACTAGAGCTGGTTACCACACTTATATACAGTAATACATACCTGGCACACCACACTTAACTAGCAACACCACACTTAACAAGGAACACCACACTTAACAAGGAACACCACACTTAACTAGTAACACCACACTTAACTAGCAACACCACACTTAACCAGCAACACCACACTTAATCAGTAACACCACACTTAACCAGGAACACCACACTTAACAAGGAACACCACACTTAACAAGGAACACCACACTTAACAAGGAACACCACACTTAACTAGCAACACCACTTTGCTAACAGAAGAGTTAGGGGGGACATGATCACCACATTGAAGATTCTCAAGGGAATCGACAGGGTTGATAAAGACAGGCTATTTAACACAAGGGGCACACGCATTAGGGGACACAGGTGGAAACTGAGTGCCCAAATGAGCCACAGAGATATTAGAAAGAACTTTTTTAGTGTCAGAGTGGTTGACAAATGGAATGCATTAGGAAGCAATGTGGTGGAGGCGGACTCCATACACAGTTTCAAGTGTAGATATGATAGAGCCCAATAGGCTCAGGAACCTGTACACCTGTTGATTGACAGTTGAGAGGCGGGACCAAAGAGCCAGAGCTCAACCCCCGCAAACACAACTAGGTGAGTACACACACACACACACACACACACACACACACACACACACACACACACACACATACATACACACACACACACACACACACACACACACACACACACACACACACACACACACACACACACACACAGGAGAGTTGACTACAGGAAAGGGGACTATAAGAGGATAAGGGACTATCTGGGTGAAGTGCAGTGGGAGGAAGAAATTAGAGGAAAAACAGTCCAAGATATGATGGACCTAGTCATACAGAAATGCCAGGAGGCCGAAGAGAGATTTATACCAACAGTAAAGGGAAAAAATAAGAAGGAATATAATAACCCATGGTTTAATAGACAGTGTCAGGAAGCAAAAATGGCCAGCAGGCGGGAGTGGAGGAAGTACAGAAGACAAAGAACAGAGGACAACAGGATCAGATACAACAGAGCTAGGAACGATTACATTAACATAAGACGAACATCGGAAAGGAACTATGAGAACGATATTGCAATCAAAGCGAAAAAACTACCTAAGTTACTACACAGTCATATAAGAAGAAAAATGTCGGTGAACGACCAAGTGACAAGGCTAAGGAAGACAGAGGGGACATATACTGAAAGTGACAAGGAAATCTGCGAGGCACTGAATGCCAGTTTCCATGGAGTGTTCACTACCGAGCCTGAGCAGCTCCCATTGTTGGAAGCGGTTACCCTAGATGAAAGACTATCAGATATAGAGGTGACAGCAGAGGAGGTAATGAGACAGTTGACAACTCTAGATGCAACTAAAGCAGTTGGACCAGACAAAGTATCACCGTGGATATTTAAAGAGGCAGCGCAGGCTCTCAGCGTGCCTCTGGCAATGATCTTTAATGAGTCACTTATGTCGGGAGAATTGCCCAGTTGCTGGAAGAAGGCAAATGTCGTGCCGATCTTCAAGAAAGGCGATAGGGAGGAGGCACTTAACTATAGACCTCTATCACTGACAAGCATCCCCTGTAAAATACTGGAAAGAATAATTAGGCTACGACTGGTTGCACACCTGGAGAACATTAGGTTTGTGAACAAACATCAACATGGGTTCTGGACAGGGAAATCGTGCCTAACAAACCTTCTGGAATTCTATGATAAAATAACGAGGATAAGACAGGACAGAGATGGTTGGGCAGACTGCATATTTCTTGACTGCCAAAAAGCCTTTGATACAGTACCGCACATGAGACTGCTGTTCAAGCTCGAGAGGCAGGCGGGGGTGGGGGGAAAGGTCCTAGCATGGATAAGGAACTACCTAACAGGAAGGAGCCAAAGAGTTACGGTAAGGGGCGAGAAGTCGGACTGGCGAACAGTAACAAGTGGAGTACCACAAGGATCGGTGCTGGGACCAATTCTATTTCTTGTATATGTTAACGACATGTTTACAGGCCTAGAGTCCTACATATCGATGTTTGCGGATGACGCAAAGTTGATGAGAAGAGTTGTGACAGATGAGGATTGCAGGATCCTCCAAGAGGACCTGAACAGGTTGCAGAGATGGTCAGAGAAATGGCTACTGGAATTCAACACGAGCAAATGTAAAGTTATGGAAATGGGACTAGGAGATAGGAGACCAAAGGGACAGTACTCAATGAAGGGGAACAGCCTACCTGTGACGACGCGCGAAAGAGACCTGGGTGTGGACGTAACACCTAATCTAACTCCTGAAGCACATATAAATAGGATAACGATAGCAGCGTACTCTACACTGGCAAAAGTTAGAACATCATTCAGAAACCTAAGTGAGGAGGCATTTAGGGCGCTTTACACTGCCTACGTAAGGTCAGTCTTAGAGTATGCTGTCATGGAGTTCCCACCTGAAGAAACACATAAGGAAACTGGAAAAGGTTCAGAAGTTTGCCACGAGGCTCGTCCCAGAGTTATGAGATATTTGATATGAAGAGCGCCTGAAGGAACTGAACCTTATGACACTAGAAAAAAGAAGGGAGAGGAGGGATATGACAGGAACGTATAAAATACTCTGGGGAATTGACAAAGTGGAAATAGATGAAATATTCACACGTAATAATAACAGAACGAGGGGACATGGGAGGAAGTTGGAAACTAGATGAGTCACAGAGATGTTAGGAAGTTTTCTTTTAGCGTGAGAGTAGTGTGAAAATGGAATGCACTTAAGGAACAGGTTGTGGAAGCAAATTCTATTCATAATTTTAAAACCAGGTATGATAGGGAGATGGGACAGGAGTCATTGCTGTAAACAACCGATGACTAGAAAGGCGGGATCTAAGAGTCAGTGCTCGATCCTGCAGACACAAATAGGTGAGTACACACACACACACACACACACACACACACACACACACACACACACACACACACACACACACACACACACACACACACACACACACACACATATCTCTTTCCTCCTCTTCCGGCCTTTCCCCTCTTCCTCTCATCTCTCCCCTTCCTCCCCCCCCCCTCCTCACCCTCCCTTTCTCCCCTTCTCTTACCCCATCTAACCTAACCTAACCCAGCCTCGAACAAACAGACATTTCCATGTACATATAGAAACAATATCCGGCTGCACCTGGATATTCCTCCCCCCCCCCCCCATCTTCATCCCAACACCCCCTCCTCATCCTCATTCTGTTCGTTCTCCCTTCGTCCTTCCCCTCCCTCTTCCCCTTCCTGCCCTTCCCTTTGCTTCCCACTTCTCCCCCTTTCTCTCAGAAAGGAATTATTAAGAAGTACTATAACAACTGTAAGGGTCTTAGAAAAAAGATATTATTTCGAGTACTAAAAACTGTAGGGGAATCGCATTTCGTGTTTCACACTTACCTCCATGAAAATCACTTGAGGGGTCTTTATAAATGCTAATATTTCTTAAAGCATTTAACTTAGGCCTACCTCGACAACCCTATCTATGTCCTAGGCTATTTATTCCTAGACCTAGAACTAGACAAATAGATATTTATCTATTTTGTCTGCCTATTTTCGTTATTTTATAATATTTATTTTGAAATTGTTTTTTTCTAACAATAATAGGAATAGGAAAACTATAATAGGAAGATGAATTACTGACTTTGCTATGTTAGGTTTGATCAGATTTCTGTGTTATTTTTGCCTCAAATAAAAAAAAATAAATCAAGCATTATGAAATGTAAAGTTTTATCACTCAATAAGAATTTGTTTTTATATATATTTCAGGAAAATTCGGACGACCAACTACTTTACGTTCAGTGTAATGTTATTTTGCAAGTACCAATAGTTAGTAAAGACTCAGGACATTACAGAAGTTGGGGTTCCTGGGCGTCTTATTTCTTGAAGTGAGAAATATGTGCCACTTATCAGTCACTACAAGTGCCACTTATCAGTTACTACAAGTGCCACTTATCAGTCACTACAAGTGTCACTTATCAGTCACTACAAGTGCCACTTATCAGTCACTACAAGTGTCACTTATCAGTCACTACAAGTGTCACTTATCAGTCACTACAAGTGTCACTTATCAGTCACTACAAGTGTCACTTATTAGTCACTACAAGTGTCACTTATCAGTCACTACAAGTGCCACTTATCAGTCACTACAAGTGTCGCTTATCAGTCACTACAAGTGCCACTTATCAGTCACTACAAGTGTCACTTATCAGTCACTACAAGTGTCACTTATCAGTCACTACAAGTGTCACTTATTAGTCACTACAAGTGTCACTTATCAGTCACTACAAGTGCCACTTATCAGTTACTACAAGTGCCACTTATCAGTTACTACAAGTGTCACTTATCAGTCACTACAAGTGCCACTTATCAGTCACTACAAGTGTCACTTATCAGTCACTACAAGTGCCACTTATCAGTCACTACAAGTGTCACTTATCAGTCACTACAAGTGTCACTTATCAGTCACTACAAGTGTCACTTATTAGTCACTACAAGTGTCACTTATCAGTCACTACAAGTGTCACTTATCAGTCACTACAAGTGTCACTTATCAGTTACTACAAGTGTCACTTATTAGTCACTACAAGTGTCACGTATCAGTTACTACAAGTGTCACTTATTAGTCACTACAAGTGTCACTTATCAGTCACTACAAGTGTCACTTATCAGTCACTACAAGTGTCACTTATTAGTCACTACAAGTGTCACTTATCAGTCACTACAAGTGCCACTTATCAGTCACTACAAGTGTCACTTATCAGTTACTACAAGTGTCACTTATTAGTCACTACAAGTGTCACTTATCAGTCACTACAAGTGTCACTTATCAGTCACTACAAGTGTCACTTATCAGTCACTACAAGTGTCACTTATCAGTCACTACAAGTGACACTTATCAGTCACTACAAGTGTCACTTATCAGTGACTACAAGTGCCACTTATCAGTCACTACAAGTGCCACTTATCAGTCACTACAAGTGTCACTTATCAGTCACTACAAGTGTCACTTATCAGTCACTACAAGTGTCACTTATCAGTCACTACAAGTGTCACTTATCAGTCACTACAAGTGACACTTATCAGTCACTACAAGTGTCACTAATCAGTGACTACAAGTGCCACTTATCAGTCACTACAAGTGCCACTTATCAGTCACTACAAGTGCCACTTATCAGTCACTACAAGTGCCACTTATCAGTCACTACAAGTGACACCTTCACTCACTACACGTATCGTGAGCTGAAGCTTTTAACAAAATTTAGATAAGACATCTTGCTTGGACTATTGAGCGTAGTTAAAGAGTTTGTAGGGGATAATCATACTGTTGGTGTTGGCGCTGTGTTCTATGTGATACCATCATCTGCAAATACCAACTGTCACGCATAGTCACAATTCCCTGTAATTCTACCCAGGTAACAAGTGACTAACGGCCGCTTCTCGAGGATCTTTGATATAACTTTCATAATTTAGTAGGATTGAGAGGTGAGATCCAAGTATCGTAGGATAGACACGAGACAATAGGGTATAGCTGTGGTGCTTCATTATAGTCATCAAATTATTCCTGAATTTACTTAATTTATCTGAGGGTCACTATATAGAACGTCGCTTTTGGCCATTTGTCCGTATGGCCGAATTTGGTCGTAATTTGAAAATGAAAATAAATTTGGGATTTTTTTTTTCAACAACTGTAAGTTAAGGGTCCTCTGATAGGTTAGGTGGGCAGGAAATTCTCATAAAGTTTCAAAACGTTATGAAAAACGTTAATTTAAAGTGTCCTCTCATAACCTCTGCGCGTACGCCGGACGACTCAAACAGAAAACGGAACAGAACGTCACTTTTGTGAGTCGATTTCATTTCAAATTACGTCCAAATTTAGCCATAGTGCGCATACCAGCCAAAGGTGACGTTATTTTTAAGAGGACGGGTTGCTCTAGGGCCTTCACAAGGACAGGAAGCCAGTCGCTTATCGAAGGTCTCGCCGATTTGTGCTGATAATTCTCTCCAGCTGGATTTTAAAATTCAGGAGTGTTTGAGCATTTACAGCCTCGACGGGAAGTCAGTTCCGAGGTTTTTTTTTTTTTTTTTTTTTGAGATATATACAAGAGTTGTTACATTCTTGTACAGCCACTAGTACGCGTAGCGTTTCGGGCAAGTCCTTAATCCTATGGTCCCTGGAATACGATCCCCGCCGCGAAGAATCGTTTTTTCATCCAAGTACACATTTTACTGTTGCGTTAAACAGAGGCTACAGTTAAGGAATTGCGCCCAGTAAATCCTCCCCGGCCAGGATACGAACCCATGACATAGCGCTCGCGGAACGCCAGGCGAGTGTCTTACCACTACACCACGGAGACTTATTACACCACGGAGACTGTTATAAATTTATTTAAGTTTATTACGCTATGGGTGAAAAAACCATCTCCTGTTTTCCGTCCTACATTGTGGCTTGTTGAGCTTGAAGCCGTTGCTCCTTGTTCCTGTTACTTACGACCTTTTGAAGAATTGGTCTCGATCAGTGTCCCCCAAATTGTTCCGCATTTTAAAACTTCATATAAATATAATAGTTCACTAAAATGATCCTAACTAACCTTTGACCCAATAGCCAATTAATACTCAGTTTTACTTTTGTTTTTAAATAGGCTTCTATGCTTTTCTGTTAATGGCTGAAGCATGACTAAGGTAACCATAGTCTATATTTTTCCCGTCGTTCCCTATCCCTGTGTTGGGTAAAGGGGACACCTGCCTTCTGCCTATACAAATGTGTTTTATGTGCCAATAATGTGATGTATCTAGGATAAATTATTGAGCCAATGTGATATGATTGGAGTCATATTCCTTGACTCCAGACACGCGCTACCCACTGAGCCACCATGAGCTCAAAGTATCTGGCCCAGAGTTGTATTGGACTGTAGTAGCGGATTGTGCCTTACAAACTCCATGTTAGTCTGGAAGATCTTGCGCTTGAGATCATTTACGCTCATCGTGATTCATCAGTGCTTAGTGCGTGACCGGGAGTCCCGGGAGTCCCGGGAGCCCCGGGAGTCCCGGGAGCCCCGGGAGCCCCGGGAGTCCCGGGAGCCCCGGGAGTCCCGGGAGCCCCGGGAGTCCCGGGAGTCGATTTCAATACAATTACAATACTTTAATAGTTGTATCATTTGTTTTAAGTTTCTTCAAATGTCTCCAAGCCCTATGTGTCGTGTGGGGTGTATATTAATTCCTGCCTCAGAAATCAGCGATGGTAACCTAAATTATATCTAGGCAGATATAATATAACCTAAATTATATTAATGACTCCTTAATAAAATTGTAAGACAAAAATATTTAGTATATTACCAATTAGCTAAATATCAATTGTATTTAGAATCCTTACCCAGTAAACTACTGCATTTGGAAATGTAGGTCGTTTTTGGTATAAACTTAATAAACGTTTAAAATGATTTAGGTTTAGGTCGGTTCTGGACCATTATCAAGTGTGAGAAACTTGCCCGAAACGCTATGCGTGCTAGTGGCTTTACAAGAATGTAAATTCAACTGAATTTCTATATTCTCTGTTAACCCCCCAATGTACCTTCTTGTATATAAATAAATAAATTAATACATAAATAAACTTAATTGATAGAGAAACGTGGTCGCTTCTGCACCTTCTGAGAAGGTGCAGAAGGTGCATTTCCTTTAACTGGTATATTCATGCGAGACTGATGGAAACTGCCAAAATGAACAAATCCACAAGGGCCGTGATGAGGAAATCACGCAATTGTGATTGCTGTGTGTATATAGTGGTCGGCCTGAGGAGCAGGCCTGGTCGACGACCGGGCCGCGGGGACGCTAAGCCCCGGAAGCACCTCAAGGTAACCTCAAGGTATAGTATATAGTGTATGAGCATAAGACACACATGAGGGTAGATAATGAACTTGGTGCTCGTTTTGTTCATGTTCACCACGCTGGACATAATATTGATTTTGTTCATTGCGAACTATTTTTAAGCCCGACGATTTTGTTAAGAGACGCAGTGACAATGGCAAGATATATGAATGAAATTAATTTTGAGACAATAGTGTCTTGAACCAGCGTTCTGGCGATTCCCAGACACCTGCCTTGTCAGACTCGTCAACGACGGTACAAAAGTCGACCAACCCGAAACTTTACTGAATTCACCTATTCGGATAAGTGGTGAAGGATATGCAGCCCGTCCTCGCATACAATGAGCCAAGCTCGTTAATTCAGCCGCCAATCAGTAGAAAGTGTCATATAGCACTTGGAAGGGTATGGATATGGATTTGGGATGGGACGGTTGGAAGGAAATTTGTCAAACCACTAGGAAGTTTGGGGATTGAACGCTGACCTGCATGAAGCAAGACCGTCGCTCTACTGTCCAGACCAAGTGGTTGGACACCATTCCTTCGCCCCGTCCCGTCCCAAGTGATAAGGAGGTGTATGAGGAGCTCAACAAAAGTTTTCAGGAAGTATTCAACTTGGAATCTGATTTGCCACTAGAGTTTAGCTCCCAAACTGAACGGGCAATTCTACAGTAAAGCCTCACTGAAATAAATGACACCAAAAGCAGTAAAGAAGCAACTGCAGGAACTGGATGTGACAAAAGCCACAGGGTCAAACAAAATATCGCCATGGATACTAAAAGAGGCAGCTGAAGCATTGTGCAGCCCACTTGCCATGATTTTGAATTCCTCTTTAGAAACGAAAAAACTTCCTGACTGCTGCAAAATGGCTAGTGTGGTATCAGTCTAGAAGAAAGAGGGAAGAGATGAACGCTAAACAACAGACCCGTATCACTAACAAGTTTCCCCTGCAGGTTGCTAGAGACGGATCCGAAGCAGGTCATATCTTGAGGTTATCTTAAGATGATTTCGGGGCTTAAATGTCCCCGCGGCCCGGTCCTCGACCAGGCCTCCACCCCCAGGAAGCAGCCCGTGACAGCTGACTAACACCCAGGTACCTATTTTACTGCTAGATAACAGGGGCATAGGGTGAAAGAAACTCTGCCCATTGTTTCTCGCCGGCGCGTGGGATCGAACCCAGGACCACAGGATCATAAGTCCAGCGTGCTGTCCGCTCGGCCGACCGGCTCCAGTAGAACATTTAGAACAGATCAATTTTGTCTCAAGACACCAACATGGTTTTTGTAAAGAAAAATTCTGCTTGACAAACTCGCTGGAGTTCTGTGACAAGATGACAGAAACCAGCCAAGAATGAGAAGGATGACTATCTATTGCTGCTTAGTAGTGATTATCTGATAAAAATTGACTTGAATAACTTTGAAAACTTCACTAAGGATCCAACTAGGATGTCCTACTGTGTTGAGTCCATTGTATCTGTACCAGTGTCTAACCAATAAGGGAGACACACAGCCATTGTTCTTAACAAAAGACCCGAAGCAACATTTTTTTTTTAGTTTACTCGAATGATAACAAAAGTAATGTCTTAATGGGTGTCTCTTGTGTAAAAGTGGAGCTGACCGAGGTATTCTTCTTTAATGCTAAGACATTGAGAAAGGTTTATTCACCATCTCACTCACATTTAATTTTAAATGTAATACTGAGGACTAAAGAATTGAGAGAGAGAGAGAGAGAGAGAGAGAGAGAGAGAGAGAGAGAGAGAGAGAGAGAGAGAGAGAGAGAGAGAGAGAGAGAGAGAGAGAAAGAGAGTGAGTCCTCCTAGGTAACTGGCCAACACCCGCCAAACACACACCGAAACTACGACGTTGGTACAACGTTCGAACAAGTTTTAACACCACCTAACCAGTTATAACAACCAATATAGCAAGTTGTAACAACGTTCTAATACGTCATAAACACGTTAAGCCAAAATGTAACAACTTTATTACAAGTTGTAACAAGCAGAAAATAGAGACAGTTACGATTTGTGTTTCCAGGGCACTTGAGGGTGTCATCTGCACGTATCTGTACCAGGTCATGTAGCTAAGATTTGATCTAAGACAGAACACCTGTCTTGAGTACTCTGTACACAGGTTAGATTGAAATCAGAATTCGTGCAAATTCTATTATTTTATTAACAGGTATTGTTTTTCTGTAATTTTCCATTTGTCCTGCAGGATTACCAGAAGTTGGTAGACAACAACCTCACTGATATATATCGACTGAAAGTATCCCTTAATTTGTCATTATATATATTTCTTATCCTTACTAAAGTACATTTAATGATAGATACATTTTGTTTTAATTCTGTGAGTTGTGAGTTGTGGTGTTGTGAGTTGTGGTGTTGTGAGTTGTGGTGTTGTGAGTTGTGCTGTTGTGAGTTGTGCTGTTGTGAGTTGTGCTGTTGTGAGTTGTGCTGTTGTGAGTTGTGCTGTTGTGAGTTGTGCTGTTGTGAGTTGTGCTGTTGTGAGTTGTGCTGTTGTGAGTTGTGGTGTTGTGAGTTGTGCTGTTGTGAGTTGTGCTGTTGTGAGTTGTGCTGTTGTGAGTTGTGCTGTTGTGGGTTGTGCTGTTGTGAGTTGTGGTGTTGTGAGTTGTGGTGTTGTGAGTTGTGCTGTTGTGAGTTGTGTTGTGAGTTGTGCTGTTGTGAGTTGTGGTGTTGTGAGTTGTGGTGTTGTGAGTTGTGTTGTGAGTTGTGCTGTTGTGAGTTGTGCTGTTGTGAGTTGTGCTGTTGTGGGTTGTGCTGTTGTGAGTTGTGCTGTTGTGGGTTGTGCTGTTGTGAGTTCTGCTGTGAGTTGTGAACTGGTTATCTTCTTCTTGAGATGATTTCGGGGCTTTTAGTGTCCCCGCGGCCCGGTCCTCGACCAGGCCTCCACCCCCAGGAAGCAGCCCGTGATAGCTGACTAACTCCCAGGTACCTATTTTACTGCTAGGTAACAGGGGCATAGGGTGAAAGAAACTCTGCCCATTGTTTCTCGCCGGCGCCTGGGATCGAACCCAGGACCACAGGATCACAAGTCCAGCGTGCTGTCCGCTCGGCCGACCGGCTACCAAACAAATTTGGTTGACAAATGCCCAGCAAAATGAGGGGGGATATAATCCTTCCTGACACACTCCGTCTAATGCCGTTGAACCCAGACTCAACAAATGAGTTGCCTCGTTAATATTTCCGGGTCTGCGTTATCAATGGCCTACATTTTCACTGGGAATCTTCTCCGTAAACAAACAGTTGATGAAAATGTGTAATATTTTTCATCTAAATGATGAATCAAACTTTTTATTCATTCCATGTTGTTTGATTATTATTATTATTATTATCCGGGTCCCAGTCGTCGTCCAGCATCGGTTAATGATTGTTTGTCATTTGGCTAATATTTGCACTTCTCCGGGAAAATAATTACGGAAGGATACTGGCATGTGCAGTATACACGCACGCACGCATGCATGAACGCATGCACACATACACACACACACGCACGGTGGGCGCCGGTGGCTGTGTAGATAGCACGCTGCACACGTAATCCTGTGGCCCGGGTTCGATTCCCGGCGCGAGAAACAAAAATGGGCAGAGTTTCTTTCACCCTAATGTTACTTAGCAGTAAATAGGTACCTGGGAGTTAGACAGCTGTTACGGGCTGCTTCCCCTGTGTGTGTGTGTGTGTGTGTGTGTGTGTGTGTGTGTGTGTGTGTGTGTGTGTGTGTGTGTGTGTGTGTGTGTGTGTGTGTGTGTGTGTGTGAAAAAAATAATAGTAACAGCTGATTGACAGTTGAGAGGCGGGCTGAAAGAGCAGAGCTCAACCCCCGCAAGCACAACTAGGTGAATACAGTTGGAACAAGTTAAGTGTTGGAGACTAAAATGGTCAGTATGTTATTTGACAAGAGTGCTGGGAAGACGGGACACCACGAGCATATCTCTCTTCCTGTAACTACACTTTCTGATACTGTACTACAATAGTGATAGAATAACTCTCTCTCTCTCTCTCTCTCTCTCTCTCTCTCTCTCTCTCTCTCTCTCTCTCTCTCTCTCTCTCTCTCTCTCTCTCTCTCTCTCTCTCTCACACACACACACACATATACATATACATACGTACAGACATACAATATGATGTGATTCCTACCCTCCCGTGTGCTGTGTCGATTGTGTTTCACCTCAAATATGCTTGAGGAGTTTGATTAAACACGGGGGTGCAGAGAATAGTGTGCTTGTGCATCATGATTCAGCAGGAGGCTTCACTAGTAGTGTTCTCATATTGTATGATAAAACAGGTGTCGACACATGTTCTCGTGACGCACAAGTCAACAGGAGGTGTCGACGTGTGATGGAACCTGACTCTTCTCCCTCGCCAACTCTTTTTCTCTTTAGCGTCCAAGAGGACTAGAAGGGGGCATGAATCTAGGTCAAGTCCCTCCTCCACACCTCCTCTCCCTACCCAAACCTTCCTTCCCACTCTAATGTCTCATTATCCTCGTATCACCCTTCACCCTCGACCACAACCTCCTACCGTTTCAGACTTGTCTGCAGTCTTTTAGTCTTAGAGCGTTTGTTATTATTATTAACATCTTTATTGACAAAATTAATTACAATTTTGCCTAATCTGAGGATTTCGATTAAGTCATATTAAAGTGAGGATAATGCTGGTATTCACTGTCACGCAGGACAGATGGTCATACATAAGACAATAGGTCTAAACTGTAGGCTGAAGCACATATATATCATGGTTACAATCAATGTTTTAATGTATGGATATGTGAAAACAACTTTCAATTGTGCACTGCCACACAAGGGCAGGATGGCGTTTGTCAGATAAAAGTTTTACTTTTCAGTGTTGGGAGGTTGTAGCAAAGTTTCTAACTTCTCGCGTTTCTAACTCAATTCTTTAAGTATTCCACTTGAAGCACTGAAGCTCTGTGAGATATCCATCTAAATGGTGTATATCATTCAGCAGTGGAGAGAAGGAAGAAGAGACATATGGTTGTGTTCTGTGCAGTCTTAACTTCCCTCAGTGTCCTGTGGCTTGGTGTCCTGTGGCTTGGTCCCTCTGGCTTGGTCCCTCAGGCTTGGTGCCACACGCCTATGACACCCCGTTCTTCCAGGCTTGCCAATGTTCCTGTCGTTTGTATAATTCTTCTTATCCCTCCTGTTCTTTTACAGTTCTGTGGGTCACTGGATGACTGGAAGAACTCAATGATCTTAAATCTGTCAATGCATTCAGATTTTTGTAAGCACATCTGAAAGTCCTTCTTGCTACTTTTGTTTCTGCTTGTAATGAACACAAGTATGGCTCGTCTAATTACACGAATCTCATATTTCCACGAGTCGAAATAATTGTCTCGAAATTCAGTTGTTCTATGAGCCATGATTCAGCACCCTGAGGCTCAAGTGTACCTGTCTGGACGGCGAAAGGCTGAGTGCTGACGGGGCTGTGTGTGTACTCACCTATATGTACTCACCTATATGTGCTTGCAGGATCGAGCATTGACTCTTGGATCCCGCCTTTCTAGCTATCGGTTGTTTACAGCAATGACTCCTGTCCCATTTCCCGATCATACCTAGTTTTAAAAGTATGAATAGTATTTGCTTCCACAACCTGTGTGTGTGTGTGTGTGTGTGTGTGTGTGTGTGTGTGTGTGTGTGTGTGTGTGTGTGCGTGTGTGTGTGTGTGTGTGTGTGTGTGTGTGTGTGTGTGTGTGTGTGTGTGTGTGTGTGTGTGTGTGTGTGTGTGTGTGTGTACTCACCTAGTTGTGCTTGCGGGGGTTGAGCTCTGGCTCTTTGGTCCCGCCTCTCAACCGTCAATCAACAGGTGTACAGGTTCCTGAGCCTACTGGGCTCTATCATATCTACACTTGAAACTGTGTATGGAATCAGCCTCCACCACATTACTTCCTTATGCATTCCATTTGTCAACCACTCTGACACTAAAAAAGTTCTTTCTAATATCTCTGTGGCTCATTTGGGCACTCAGTTTCCACCTGTGTCCTGTAGTGCGTGTGCCCCTTGTGTTAAACAGCCTGTCTTTTTCAACCCTGTCGATTCCCTTGAGAATCTTGAATGTGGTGATCATGTCCTCCCTAACTCTTCTGTCTTCCAACGAAGTGAGGTTTAATTCCCGTAGTCTCTCCTCGTATGTGTGTGTGTGTGTGTGTGTGTGTGTGTGTGTGTGTGTGTGTGTGTGTGTGTGTGTGTGTGTGTGTGTGTGTGTGTGTGTGTACTCACCTATTTGTACTCACCTATTTGTGCCTGCAGGATCGAGCATTGACTCTTGGATCCCGCCGATTTCTAGTCATCGGTTGTTTACAGCAATGACTCCTGTCCTATTTCCCTATCATACCTAGTTTTAAAATTATGAACAGAGTTTGCTTCCACAACCTGCTCCTTAAGTGCATTCCATTTTTCCACTACTCTCACGCTAAAAGAAAACTTTCTAACATCTCTGTGACTCATCTGAGTTTCAAGCTTCCACCCATGTCCTTTCGTTCTGTTACTATTCCGTGTGAACATTTCGTCTATGTCCACTCTGTCAATTCCCCTGAGTATTTTATACGTACCTATCATATCCCCCCTCTCCCTTCTTTTTTTCTAGTGTCGTAAGGCTCAGTTCCTTCAGGCGCTCTTCATACCCCATCCCTCGTAACGCTGGGACGTGTCTTGTTGCAAACGTCTGAACCTTTTCCAGTTTCCTTATGTGTTTCTTCAGGTGGGGACACCATGATGGCGCGGCATACTCTAAGACTGGTCTCACGTGAAAGCGCCCTTAAAAAGTCTCCTCACTTAGGTTTCTGAATGATGTTCTAACTTTTACCAGTGTAGAGTACGCTGCTGTCGTTATCCTATTTATATATGCCTCAGGAGTTAGATTAGGTGTTACGTCGATTCCCAGGTCTCTTTCTCGAATCGTCACTGGTAGGCAGCTACCCTACTGTCTACTGCTACTGAGCTACTGAGCTACTGAGCTGAGTGAGCTACAGCTACTGAGTACTGTCCCTTTGGTCACCTATCACCTCATCCCATTTTCATAACTTTACATTTGCTCGTGTTGTAGCCATTTCTCTGATCATCTCAGCAACCTCTTGTGTGTGTGTATGTACTCACCTAGTTGTGCACTCACCTAGTTGCGCTTGCAGGGGGTGAGCTCTGGCTCTTTGGTCCCGCCTCTTAACCGTCAATCTACTGGTGTACAGACTCCTGAGCTTCTCGGGCTCTTATCATATTTACATTTGAAACTGTACTCACCTAGTTGTGTTTGCGGGGGTTGAGCTCTGGCTCTTTTTTTCCAGCCTCTCAACTGTCAGTCAACTGGTGTACAGATTCCTGAGCCTGTTGGGCTCTATCATATCTACATTTGAAACTGTGTATGGAGTCAGCCTCCACCACAACACTACTTAATGCATTTCATTTGATAACTACCCTGACACTGAAAAAATTCTTTCTAACGTCTCTGTGGCTCATCTGGGTACTAAGTTTCCACCTGTGTCTCCTTGTTCGTGTTCCACCCGTGCTGAAGAGTTTGTCTTTGTCCACCCTGTCAATTCCCTTGAGAATTTTGTAGGTGGTTATCATGTCTCCCCTTACTCTTCTGTTTTCCAGGGTTGTGAGGTTCAGCTCCCTTAACCTTTCCTCGTAACTCATTCCTCTCAGTTCCGGGACTAGTCTGGTGGCATACCACTGAATCTTCTCTAACTTCGTCTTGTGTTTAACTAGGTATGGACTCCAGGCTGGAGCTGCATACTCCAGGATTGGTCTTACATAAGTGGTATACAGGATCCTGAACGATTCCTTACACAAGTTTCTAAAGGCAGTTCTTATGTTGGCCAGTCTAGCATATGCCACTGATGATATTCTTTTGCTGTGGGCCTCTGGGGACAGGTTCGGTGTGATATCGACCCCCAGATCTTTCTCTCTATTTGACTCTTGTAGGATTTCACCTCCCAGATGGTACCTTGTGTTCAGCCTTCTGCTCCCTTCGCCTAATTTCATTACTTTACACTTTCCTGAGTTAAACTTTAGCAGCCATTTTCTAGACCATTCCTCCAGTTTGTCCAGGTCGTCCTGTAGTCTCTGTCTATCTTCATCTGTTTTGATTCTTCTCATAATTTTTGTGTCATCAGCAAACATTGAGAGGAATGAGTGTATACCCTCTGGAAGGTCGTTTACATATATACTAGAAACAGGTTGGGTCCGAGAACAGAGCCCTGTGGGACTCCGCTGATGACATCTCGCCACTCTGATGTCTCCCTCCCACACCGTTACTCGCTGTTTCCTATTGCTTAGATATTCCCTTATCCACTGGAGCACCTTACCTTTTACTCCTGCCTGATGCTCCAACTTTCGTAACATCCTTTTGTGAGGTACTGTGTCAAAGGATTTCTGACAGTCCAAGAAAATGCAGTCTGCCCACCCTTCTCTTTCCTGCCTAATATGTGTTGCTTAGTCATCGAATTCTATTAAATCTGTGAGGCACGATTTACCATCTCTGAACCCATGTTGGTGGTGTGTTACTAAGCTGTTTCCCTCCAGATGCTCTACGAGCCATTTCCTCACAATCTTCTCCATCACCTTGCATGGTTTACAAGTTAGGGAAACTGGCCTGTAATTCAGTGCTTCTTGCCTGTCATCCTTTTTTGTAAAATTAGGACTACATTAGCTGTCTTCCAACTTTCCGGAAGGTCCCCCGTTTCCAGTGACCTGTTATACACCATAGAGAGTGGCACACTTAATGCTTCTGCACCTTCTTTTAGAATCCACGGTGAGATTCTGTCAGGCTCAACAGCTTTTGACACATGTGTATGGAGTCAGCCTCCACCACATCACTGCCTAATGCATTCCACTTGTTAACTACTCTGACACTGAAAAAGTTCATTCAAACGTCCCTGTGGCTCATGTGGGTACTCAGTCTCCACCTGTGTCCCCTTGTTCGCGTACCACCCTTGTTAAAAAGTTTATCCTTATCTACCCTGTCCATTCCTCTAAGAATTTTGTAGGTAGTGATCATGTTTCCTCTTACTTTTCTGTCTTCCAGTGTCATAGGGTGCATTTCCCGCAGCCTTTCCTCATAACTCATGCCTCTAAGTTCTGGGCCAAGCCTAGTGGCATACCTCTGAACTTTTTCCAGCTTCGTCTTGTGCTTGACAAGGTACGGGCTCCATGCTGGGGCCGCACACTCCAGGACTCCATACTCCAGGCACACACACATACTGTGTGTGTGTGTGTGTGAGAGAGAGAGAGAGAGAGAGAGAGAGAGAGAGAGAGAGAGAGAGAGAGAGAGAGAGAGAGAGAGGGAGGAGGTAAGGTCTACGCAGCATTTGTCAGACAGCAGGAAGACCAGCCTCTATACACAGCTGCACAGTCAGTATCTCTCAACAATAGCGGCTTTGTTACCAATATTGGCGGTCTTACACAGTTTAATTAAATATATCAGTTTCTTGGGCGAGGCTTCTGATGAGCTGATAACGGCTCTTAGCTTGCAATTTCATTTCGGAACTTGAGCGCCATTCCTAATGAACCCTAGACTTAGTTACAAATTAAGAGAGAGAAAATTGGCTGTAGGGATAACCCTCAGTTGTCTTAGCATCTCGCTGAGTACTAGATAATGACATAAGACCACTCCATTTAATGAAGTTAGATGACTTCCATCTCCCTTTCCTCACTGACTTATGTACCCTCTCGATCAGGAGAATTTGGGTGACTAGAAAATCGTCTAATTGATATGAGGGTAGCCGAGGGCAACCTAGTAGATGTCTCCATCGTTGAATCACTAAGGATAGGATGCTTGGCAGAGTGACTTCGGAGTCGTCAGCCTCCCGTATCAATCGGGGTAATTAGTCCGAGATCCGAAGAAAATCGTCCCAGATAAGGTGAAGGCTGCATGATGAATACTGCAGGGGAAGCATGACAATAAGGGAGGTCTCGTTGAAGCTTTAGCATTAGTGACTCACTGAGCACAGCATAACTTTATCACCCGATACTTTCCTCGGCACGACTAATGGAACAGACCGAAGTCATTTTTTTTTCTACCACAGACGTGGCCACACATTTACAATGCTAAGCAGCATATATACATTTTCTTCTGTCCTCCATGGACAGGATTAGAGAGCTGTTGAACATATAGTTCAGTAATTTATTGAACAATCAACCACAGAAGGTGATTGTAGTGCTTTTAAAATGTTAATTTAACCAAAAACATAAATACACTAATTCACGACTGTCCTACACAAACAGTGTTCGAGGTGTCTTTTGACTCGGCGGCATTAATGAGCGTTTACAAAGATGAAATGCATTTATGACCAGTTTTCACACATCCTGTATACACATACGTATACATATACACATACACTCATACATATGGTGGTAACTGAGGTATGGCACCAACGACCTTCCCAAGCAACAGCAACAAGAACAACGCTCAAAATCAAATATAATGACTGGAACAAACTCATCAGATGAATTGAAAAATCCTCTTAATTCAGCCTCAAACTTACCTGTTGAGGTGACCATCAGGTACACACAGACGAACACACACACACATACCTGTAAACACCGTTGTGCATCATATTTGCCGGTGATACGATAAGGAATGACACTAGTGAGACGGACACCTGATTTCTTGTTATAAAAATACTCTTTGCCTTCAAGTGGGTGTCACAAGTGTTTTGAAAGCGTCTGATAAGGGTACACAAATGTTTACTATCTAGAGTCGTGATGTGACGAAGTCTGATATCTGCAGTTTTCAATATCATTGAAACTTATAGAAAAGTAATGAAGGAAAAATCGTCAACAAAATGACAAGTTAGGAAAATAAGTCCCAAAGTTGAAACCTGGATTTTAACCCTAGGACGCATCCGTAAATTTGACCGTACTTTGTAACCAAAAAAAATTTATTACAGTTTCCACAATATTATTAAATATGATTGTGTATTATAAATATGTGTATAGTTATGTGTAGAATAAGTTAGGCCAGGTGTTTTGATTATCCTGACTGTTTATATCTGCAGCAACCCGTCCTCAGGTTAGGCTCGTCCATCAACCCGTCCTCTTAAAAATAACGTCACTTTTGGCCCGTATGCGCACTATGGCCAAATTTGGACGTAATTTGAAATGAAATTGACTCACAAAAGTGACGTACTGTTCCGTTTTCTGTTTGAGTCGTCCGGCCTACGCGGACAGCTTAGAAGAGAAACTTTCCATTAACGTTTTTCATAACGTTTTGAAACTTTATGAGAATTTCCTGCCCACCTAACCTATCACAGGACCCTTAACTTACTGTTGTTGAAAAAAAAATCCCAAATTTATTTTCAATTTTTTTTCATTTTCAAATTACGTGCATATTCGGCCATACGGACAAACGGCCAAAAGTGACGTTCTTTTTAAGAGGACAGGTTGTCATGCCCCGGTTCACCTCAAACACGTATTCATCACTTTTAACGTACTGTGTATTAAAAATAGGTATTTTCTCATATAATATTATATATTAACATTTAGTAAGTTATTTAACAATTTAAAGAAGGCACCAAGCCGGGAAGATATTAGAATTTAGTGTATAGGTAATTTTGTACACTGAATATAATTGTTTGTTTAATTAGGTAAGGTTAGGTGTTTAAGTTGCATTAATAAAAGTCCTGGTAATGCGCGGGGTGTAGCATTTACTGAGGTGCGATTCGAATAGAGGACGCCAGCAAAACACCGAGGTGGTATTTAAAGAGTAAACTACAAAATAAATTTGGATCGTGAAGTCATAACATAACACAACTGATTACTGAAAAAGTAGGTCCTGATTCCTGAAATTTAATCGCTGACAAATGCAGGTGTGAATCCACTCAAATTACTCAGGAAGCATATCTGCACTATCATATATGACAAGTGTTGTCATACAGGTTATCGTGTGATATAACAAGTGTACTCGACAAAGTACCTAGGGACCGCAGTCCCTCTATGGGGTACCGACCTGTGAGATTTATATTTAATATATATGCATTTATATTTACGTAATTTATATATTTCGATAGCAAATTGTGTGGCAGTTTAATGTGGACTGTATTTGTGCAAATTCTTACAAATCGACTCCTTTACACATTAGGGGGTTTATATTATATGTGTACTCAATCAAAATTGATTGAATAACATTCACTACAGTATTAGACTACATATATTAGTAATTAAAATTGGGAGGCCTTGAAGGATGATGACACCAAATAATCCTGGTGGTCGAGGCTGGGGCATCAACACCAGGTTCTGGTGTACCAAGTTACTGGTCTGCTTCCTCTTCAATTGTTCCGGTCAAATGGCACTTGCAATAATAGCAGGAATCCTATATATATGACAGCTATATCAGAGGAAATATTGATACATTATAAGATATGGACCCAGGAATAAGGACCTGGGTTATGTCGCTGCCGCGTGTGCTAACCGGTTCGCCCTATATATATACCTAACATAACTGGCCAGGAATGTAAAGATAATAAACAGGTTTCCGTAATACACTTCCCTTATAGTAGACGTAGTTGGAGTTGATAACAGGAGCACTATTAATCCTGTAACTCTGTTGTCCAAAGGAATTTATTGGAGCTGATCTGCTCCAGCAACCTGGTCTAACAATAACAATGGCTGACCCCTAAGGGCCCCCTCCCACTGACGACGATGTCAAGAAGTGGTAGAAAGGTCACATTTAATCTATTTTGGTACTAATAATTAAGTTGATTCAAGTGAGATGTTTTTATGATGTTAACAGTCCAAAGACTGCTGCGTTAAGAATAATTCCCAGCAGAATAGCTGGTGAAATTAATAGCGACGTGGCAATGATATCCCGTTTTCTATTGACAAAAAATTCCACTATAGGCTATATTTTCTATGTGTTAAGCTGTTTATACAACCCAGCAATATTATATGCATATTTTATTTAATATTAGTAAATGGTGTCGGGTTTTAAAACATACTTGGTACTTTCTCGCAGTCCCTCGGTACTTTCTCGCAGTCCCTCGGTACTTTCTCGCAGTCCCTCGGTACTTTCTCGCAGTCCCTCGGTACTTTCTCGCAGTCCCTCGGTACTTTCTCGCAGTCCCTCGGTACTTTCTCACAGTCACTCGGTACTTTCTCGCAGTCCCTCGGTACTTTCTCGCAGTCCCTCGGTACTTTCTCGCAGTCCCTCGGTACTTTCTCGCAGTCCCATTCAGTGTTTGTCATAACTAGAGACCTTGGGCGGTGCACACGGTCAGTTGTGTGGCCTACACACCACCTCACCTGGCGCCCCTGGCACACACACCATGGTAATTCTAGGAGTCCATTGTACACTGTAAAAGTTTAATTTAATTTATTTATTTGTTGACTATATCAGCCCAAGCACAGGTGCCTGTACGTGCACAGTGATTCAACTGCAGCAATCGTCGACATCAATGTGCAGAAGATAACGTTATCACAGTGCCTCAAACTCAGTGGAATTATTCGTATCTCTCATGTTTTTAAACGTATAATTATTTTTATTAACCATTCAGTATATATATTAAGATACAGTACTTAAATTATCTGTTCTCTTCCTTCTCCCAGGTAAGGCTTTCTAGCGGTGCTGACCCGGAGGTGGCTGCCAAACATGTGTCTTGAGGTGAGTGATTGAAATTGAAATTGAAATAAGTTTATTGAGGTATAATACACACAAAGGGATGAGGTAGCTCAAGCTATTCTCACCCCATTACGAGGTGAGTGATTGTGTTGCGCACTTCCTGGAGCCGTTCTCAGTAGCTCTACCTACCCGGAGCGCGTCTGGGAACACCCCGCGCGCAGGTTCGAATCCTCATCAAGGCTCTTGTTGGATTTGTTCATTGGTGCAGGGGATGAGTCACAATAACGTGGCTGAAGTATGTTGACCAGACCACACATTAGAAGGTGAAGGGACGACGACGTTTCGGTCCGTCCTGGACCATTCTCAAGTCGATTGTGGCTCTTGTTAGGATTTCACAATGGATTTGAGAATGGTCCAGGACGGACCAAAACGTCGTCGTCCCTTCACCTTCTAGTGTGTGGCTTGTTCATTGATATATAACGTTAATGTGATCTCTCTATGTATCCTTCAGCTTGGGTAGTTTACTTTATCTAGGGCTGTGTTTCCATGGACCTTGAGGTAGTTTATAAATATTGTTTACACACAGAGATCACACTAACGTGATGCATCAAATGAACAAATCCACAAGGGCCGTGACGAGGATTCGAACCTGCGTCCTGGAGCATCCCAGACTCAGTTGTCTGGGGTGCTCCTGGACGCAGGTTCGAATCCTCGTCACGGCCCTTGTGGATTTGTTTATAAATATTGATTTTTGTTAACGTTATCTGCTCCGTGACGGAATGTCCAGTTTCCTCAGGAGAAGTCTGTTTACATGTCAGTATTTACTGATAATGATTTTTGTTGTGTGGTCACGGTGTTCACATTGGGTTTCGTATGTTTCGGAAAATTGTATATTGGTTCTGGAGTCTCCGATCCGTCCTTGGAAATGACAGATAAGTTAATTAAGGCCATTTCTTTCATTCACGAAAAGTGACTTAATCGATTATTATTTAATTTGAAGACGGAATTAAAATTGTTTTTTTTAAATTGCAGCTGCTTAGATTAATAATAGATCAAACGAACAATCGCAGTTACTCGAACACTAAACGAACAATCGCAGTTACTCGAACACTAAACGAACAATCGCAGTTACTCGAACACTCATGAACTCTGTTCACAGCTTAATATAAATAAAGATCTTGTTTACACGAGTTAAACATATTGAGCCGCGCTCACCATACGTGGGAAGGGTGTGTGTGATGGGAGGGGGGAAGCTATGATGGAAGAGGGGCACGTGGGAGGGGGGGGGGGGGGGGAAAGTGCGGTCGACGTTTTTGTACTGCGATATCATCAAGTAATTTGCAACCCATTAATAAATATGTGACACGAAATTAGAGGAGACGCGTTCCTTGGGGCGTTTGGCAATATTGTGAAATATATGTGACATTACCTCAGGGTGGTTGGCTTGGCTTGCGCTCTTGGCACTCCTGGGAGCTCTCCTTAGAGCTCTTGGCACTCTTCTGAGTTCTCCTTGCAGCTCTTGGCTCTCCTCTGAGCTCTCCTTGGAGCTCTTGCCACTCTTCTGAGTTCGCCTTGGAGCTCTTGGCACTCCTCTGAGTTCTCCTTGAAGCTCTTGGCACTCTTCTGAGTTCTCCTTGAAGCTCCTGGCACTCCTCTGAGTTCTCCTTGGAGCTCTTGGCACTCCTCTGAGTTCTCATTGGTGCTCTTGGCTCTCCTCTGAGTTCTCCTCCTTGGAACTCCTGTGAATCTCCTCCTACGAGACACAGACTGAGAACTCTGTGTCAACCTGAAAGACAGTTGAGACAGGTTTATGAGCCCCACTTCTGACCGAGTGACAGGAGTTGGACCCTGAGAGCTCCCGTCTCTTGTGTTCAGGCCTCTAGTCCTGTTGAGCATCAAAGCCCAAACGTCTACGGTTAGGCTCTTTCTCTAGACCTCTCTTACAGAGGTCTAGAGAAATACTTTATTATACTTTATCAGTGTTATACTCCATGTTCCACACAGCCTGACTCTTACAGTCTTCATGTTCCACACAGCCTGACTCTTACAGTCTTCGTGTTCCGCACAGCCTGACTCTTACAGTCTTCGTGTTCCGCACAGCCTGACTCTTACAGTCTTCCATGTTCCACACAGCCTGACTCTTACAGTCTTCATGTTCCACACAGCCTGACTCTTACAGTCTTCGTGTTCCACACCGCCTGACTCTTACAGTCTTCATGTTCCACACAGCCTGACTCTTACAGTCTTCATGTTCCACACAGCCTGGCTCTTACAGTCTTCATGTTCCACACAGCCTGACTCTTACAGTCTTCATGTTCCACACCGCCTGACTCTTACAGTCTTCCATGTTCCACACAGCCTGACTCTTACAGTCTTCATGTTCCACACAGCCTGACTCTTACAGTCTTCATGTTCCACACCGCCTGACTCTTACAGTCTTCCATGTTCCACACAGCCTGACTCTTACAGTCTTCATGTTCCACACAGCCTGACTCTTACAGTCTTCATGTTCCACACAGCCTGGCTCTTACAGTCTTCCATGTTCCACACAGCCTGGCTCTTACAGTCTTCATGTTCCACACAGCCTGACTCTTACAGTCTTCATGTTCCACACAGCCTGGCTCTTACAGTCTTCCATGTTCCACACAGCCTGACTCTTACAGTCTTCCATGTTCATGACACATGGTGTATTCAACATTTGAGAAAGCTGCCAGATACGTCTATATCCCAGGCGTATTCTGGTCACTATAACATCACATTGACGAGTTCTTACTCTAATAGTTCCATGTGTGGATGTCTCCTCAGGGTATCTATCATAATATTTAATGCTACAACTTTCAGGTCTTTGTTAATTTGTTAGGTCGGTGAGATTTTAATTAGATATTTGTTTATGTATTCTCTTTGTCACTGCTAATGAAACACCCATATCAGTGTCTACCACTGGTTTTCTACAGGCTGTCTTTGCAAGCATATCAACAGTGTCATGCCTTGAGATGCCAACATGTGATGGTATCCATAGGAATTTAATTTCAAATCCATTTTCTTTAGCAGATAAAACATTCATTCGTATATCACTGACTATTTTCTGGGTGTCACTACTATGTGCGTTCAATGCCAGGAGTGCACTCTGCGAGTCACAGTATATAAGTCCACTGCCTTTGTCTTTTAAAAATTCAGTGGCAAGGTATATGCCTGCAAGTTCGGTTTGAGTTGTACTTGCCCAGTCATTGACGCGCTTCATTGCTGTATGTACGAGAGAAGATTGTTCAAATATATTACATGCACATCCGGTACATCGTCCACCTTCTTCTACAGAGCCGTCGGTATAGCACTGATAAACATCTTTACCCATACTCTGAGTACTTTCAGTGATGCTTTTCAGTGTTAACTGTTGTAATAATGTAGAGTGCACACTATCTTTCTTGGGTGCATTTACAAAATCAACTGAAAGATCCCAGTTATCCCATGGACTAATTGGTTGATTAATCATTGAGTTGGATACATATTTAATATTTTGACGGAGTTGGCTACCTTGTAGAACCAAAATGAGTAATCAAATTTCGCTCTTCTTCTATAGACCTCAGGTGAGTGTAGCATATTAGAAAGTTTAGCTTGAAGTGGCATATGTTACCAAGATCTGCTCAATGCCTTCACGCCGTAAACTGTGCTAATGGACAAAATTCTCTCACTTATGGTCGGTAATTTTAACTCTCATATTAACTATTCTCGTGGACTTTGGAGCCCCAAGGAGGAGACGCATAGCTTCATTTTGCAAAGTTTCAAGAGATTTTATCTCTTTGTCTGTAAACAGTGTGAGATGTAGAGCATTGTAGTCAATCGCAGAGCGTATAAATATGGAACATTCTAGCAAGTCTCACGTTAATTTCATGATTGACACCAACAAGGACCCGCAAGGGCTTTAATCTCTCCCAGAGTCTCCTCTTGAGAGAAGAAAGGTACCCAGGGTCGTTAATGGGGACACCAAGGTATCTGTAAGACTCGCAGTTCTCAAGTGCTCGGCCATCTGTATGATAATTGGCTGGTGGAATACCATACGGAATGAGGGCACGAGTTTTCTGTACAGAGATAAGGAGGCCACATTCCTCAGCTCTAGTAGCAAAAGCGTCGAGCAGAACTTGCATTCTAGGCTCGGAGGCAGCCTGTAAACATATATCATCAGGATAACAAATGACAGTGTCTTCATTATTAGTTGGAAGATCTTTAATAAGTTTATGCATCAGAACGTTGAACAACAAGGGACTGAGGACCCCTCCTTGTGGAGTTCCCAGTTCAAAGTGTTTGTTCTCTGTGCTTATAACACCATTAAACAAAACATCTGCTGTTCTACTAGACGCACCGGTAACACAATCGCTCGATCAGTGTACCGCGAGCGATTTTACCCAGCTAGGTTCGTATTCAGGCCGGGGAGGATTGACTAGGCGCCAAACCTTAAGTGTACGCCCCTCTTCACCCAGCAGTGATTAGGTACCTGATTGTTAAACGATTGGCGGGTCGTATCCTAGGAAAACTATTGGATGAGGCTTACCATGCAACTTGTCCTCTTACAAAGAACATCGCTTTTCGACCGTATGCGTTACATAAGGCCACAAATCGTCGAGCTAGAAAATGGAAGCGGCTCGCGAAAGTGACGTACTGTCCCGTTTTCTGTTTTGGGTCCTCTGGTGGGTTAGGATAAGGGTGCTTTAAATTGACCGTTTTCTTGACATTGAGAAACCTTAGGAGGACGGACTGTACCATGAGGTATGGGATGGGAAAGCTCCCGGCCTGCTAACCGGTTACCAGCTGTCTCACCGTCAGGTGGGTGCACGGTACACTTGAGAGGCGGGATCAAAGAGCCAGAGCTCAACCCCCGCAAGCACAACTAGGTGAGTACAGGCTCCTGTAGCCACCTGTAGACAACGTATCCATTTCAGTAATGTACCTTGTATTCGTAGCTCAGTAAGCTGCTCTAGTATGACTTCCCTGTTGGAAGGGGAATTATTCATGCTTTGAGTCGCAACTGCCAAATACTTTAATGCATCTGAATTATTTTTCAAAATCATATAATTCTATCATATATATTTTCTTTGTAATTGATCACAAATAAAGTCGTTATTGGTGTGATCTTGTTTTAAGGGGGGTAGAAATAGCCTAAGCTACTCTATCCCTTTGAGATGTATTTCTTGCTTATCTCAATAAACATACTTGAACTTGAACTTATTTTAAGTACACTTATGTAAATACGTGAAAACACCAGGGCTAAGAGGGAAGTTTAAGTCGGGGGGTCAACACAGAATTTGTAAATTGCCATCCCCACTTCTTCTCTGAGGAAGAGAGGAACTTATGGAGAGGTTTGGGGAGGAGAGGAACTGTCATAACACCCACTTAAGACAGCTTTTGTGTCATAACTGGGGAATGAGGCGGTGAAGGTTGTGAACAACCTGTCCTCTTAAAAAGAACGTCGCTTTTGGCCGTTTGTCCGTATGGCCGAATTTGGACGTAATTTGAAAATGAAAAAAAAATGAAAATAAATTTTGAATTTTTTTTTCAACAACAGTAAGTTAAGGGTCCTCTGATAGGTTAGGTGGGCAGGAAATTCTCATAAAGTTTCAAAACGGTATGAAAAACGTGAATTGAAAGTCACCTATTCTAACCTTACAGAGTCGGCTGGACGACTCAGACAGAAAACGGAACAGTACGTGACTTTTGTGAGTCGATTTCATTTCTAATTACGTCCAAATTTGGCCATAGTGCGCATACGGGCCAAAAGTGACGTTATTTTTAAGAGGACGGGTTGTGTGAACAGCCTTGTACATCACCGGTGGAGCAGTCTTAACCTTCAGCACTACAGCTGTCTGCAGGATCTCCCTCCAGAGACACTTTCCAATAAAGCTCCAGATCTAGGTTCGCATTCTGGCCGGGGAGGATTGACTAGGCGCCAAACCTCCAGATCACTCTGGAGCTTTATTGCCCAATCGGCACTAAAGCTAAAGTTTTTTTTTCCAGTGAAGGTATTGAGCATCTTATTGTTAGCAAAACAATCAAACAGAACTCACGATTTTTTTTAACATTATACTATTAAGAGCACTTGAATATAAATGTTTTGAACTCATTCTTTGCTGACTTCATATATATATATATATATATATATATATATATATATATATATATATATATATATATATATATATATATATATATATATATTTACTCCAGTATACAAAGTGCACCACTTATCAAAAATGTATTAATAGTAATATTTTATGGTGGAAATAGCATCTGGCGTGAGGTGGGGCCTCGACTGGTGTACAGGTTCATGCCACCACTTGTGTGGAGGGAGGCCAAACCCGCCCCTGGGGTGCCCTGAGCTAAGGTCCACATCTGCAGCACGACATGCGCCCCACCAACCCAACCTTCACCATTATGTCAATTGGTTTGTCCTCTTATACGGGTCCTTAAGTGGTGGAGATACTGTGTTACAATGGTGCAGTGACTGAATGGTGTTGTGTTAGTGGTGTGTTGCTGGGTGTGCTAGGCTGGTGCTGGGTGTTGGTGGTGTGTTGCTGGGTGTGCTAGGCTGGTGCTGGGTGTTGGTGGTGTGTTGCTGGGTGTGCTAGGCTGGTGCTGGGTGTTGGTGGTGTGTTGCTGGGTGTGCTAGGCTGGTGCTGGGTGTTAGTGGTGTGTTGCTGGGTGTGCTAGGCTGGTGCTGGGTGTTAGTGGTGTGTTGCTGGGTGTGCTAGGCTGGTGCTGGGTGTTGGTGGTGTGTTGCTGGGTGTGCTAGGCTGGTGCTGGGTGTTGGTGGTGTGTTGCTGGGTGTGCTAGGCTGGTGCTGGGTGTTGGTGGTGTGTTGCTGGGTGTGCTAGGCTGGTGCTGGGTGTTGGTGGTGTGTTGCTGGGTGTGCTAGGCTGGTGCTGGGTGTTAGTGGTGTGTTGCTGGGTGTGCTAGGCTGGTGCTGGGTGTTAGTGGTGTGTTGCTGGGTGTGCTAGGCTGGTGCTGGGTGTTGGTGGTGTGTTGCTGGGTGTGTGTGTGTTGCTGGGTTGTGCTAGGCTGGTGCTGGGTGTTGGTGGTGTGTTTGCTGGGTGTGCTAGGCTGGTGCTGGGTGTTGGTGGTGTGTTGCTGGGTGTGCTAGGCTGGTGCTGGGTGTTGGTGGTGTGTTGCTGGGTGTGCTAGGCTGGTGCTGGGTGTTAGTGGTGTGTTGCTGGGTGTGCTAGGCTGGTGCTGGGTGTTAGTGGTGTGTTGCTGGGTGTGCTAGGCTGGTGCTGGGTGTTAGTGGTGTGTTGCTGGGTGTGCTAGGCTGGTGCTGGGTGTACCAGGCTGGTGCTGGGTGTTGGTGTTCCTGGGTGTGCTAGGCTGGTGCTGGGTGTACCAGGCTGGTGCTGGATGTTGGTGTTCCTGGGTGTGCTAGGCTGGTGCTGGGTGTACCAGGCTGGTGCTGGGTGTTGGTGTTCCTGGGTGTGCTAGGCTGGTGCTGGGTGTACCAGGCTGTTGCTGGGTGTTGGTGTTCCTGGGTGTGCTAGGCTGGTGCTGGGTGTACCAGGCTGGTGCTGGGTGTTGGTGGTGTGTTGCTGGGTGTGCTAGGCTGGTGCTGGGTGTACCAGGCTGGTGCTGGGTGTTGGTGTTCCTGGGTGTACCAGGCTGCTCCGGTCCGCCACCGTGGGTGGGGGACAGCAGCTAGAGGACGATGAGTGAACAGGGGCTGGAGGACGGCGTGTGGAGGCCAGGAGCTGGAGGCCAAGAGCTGGAGGCCAGGAGCTGGAGGCCAGGAGCTGCAGGCCAGGGGGTAAAGGGAAAGTGATGCTGGCACTGTTGCCACTGAGCTATAGTATAATATATGTGGACTCTTCACTTTGTTTCTCTTTTGTGTATTACTTGGCCAAGGTAAACAAGTTTGTTTGTGGCATGTTTACATCATATTGACAGTGATACATTGACACACACACACACACACACACACACACACACACACACACACACACACACACACACACACACACACACACACACACACACACACTAACATTCCCCTATGGGGGCCGGTGGCCGAGCGGACAGCACGCTGGGCAAGTGATCCTGTGATCCCGGGTTCAATCCCGGACGCCGGCGAGAAACGATGGGCAGAGTTTCTTTCACTCTATACCCCTGTTACCTAGCAGTAAATAGGTACCTGGGAGTTAGTCAGCTGTCAAGGGCTGCTTCCTGTGTAGTGTGTGTGTGGGGTGTGGAGAAAAAGAAAATAGTAGTAGTAGTAGAAACAGTTGATTGACAGTTGAGAGGCGGGCCGAAAGAGCAGTGCTCAACCTCCGTAAGCACAAATAGGTGAGTACACCACTGTGTATTGATTAAAACTGTAAAATAAAATAAATAAGTAATTAAAAATACAAATAAAATAATTAACAGAAATTCTGTACAGTGTAACTGGTAGATTTTTTAGGCTTTTTTTTTAGGTAGATTTTTTAGTGTGTGAATGACACTATAGTGAGCCCGTGACCGTCACTATGACACTATAGTGAGCCCGTGACCGTCACTATGACACTATAGTGAGCCCGTGACCGTCACTATGACACTATAGTGAGCCCGTGACCGTCACTATGACACTATAGTGAGCCCGTGACCGTCACTATGACACTATAGTGAGCCCGTGACCGTCACTATGACACTATAGTGAGCCCGTGACCGTCACTATGACACTATAGTGAGCCCGTGACCGTCACTATGACACTATAGTGAGCCCGTGACCGTCACTATGACACTATAGTGAGCCCGTGACCGTCACTATGACACTATAGTGAGCCCGTGACCGTCACTATGACACTATAGTGAGCCCGTGACCGTCACTATGACACTATAGTGAGCCCGTGACCGTCACTATGACACTATAGTGAGCCCGTGACCGTCACTATGACACTATAGTGAGCCCGTGACCGTCACTATGACACTATAGTGAGCCCGTGACCGTCACTATGACACTATAGTGAGCCCGTGACCGTCACTATGACACTATAGTGAGCCCGTGACCGTCACTATGACACTATAGTGAGCCCGTGACCGTCACTATGACACTATAGTGAGCCCGTGACCGTCACTATGACACTATAGTGAGCCCGTGACCGTCACTATGACACTATAGTGAGCCCGTGACCGTCACTATGACACTATAGTGAGCCCGTGACCGTCACTATGACACTATAGTGAGCCCGTGACCGTCACTATGACACTATAGTGAGCCCGTGACCGTCACTATGACACTATAGTGAGCCCGTGACCGTCACTATGACACTATAGTGAGCCCGTGACCGTCACTATGACACTATAGTGAGCCCGTGACCGTCACTATGACACTATAGTGAGCCCGTGACCGTCACTATTGAGTCTCTGTTGCTCACTTGATCTGACCGTGAGAGAGAGAGGAAACTGGACCTTCACACAACCAACTTGCAATGAATGAATGAACTTTCAGGGGAAAGCGCCAAGCCATTACGACTATATAGCACTTGGAAGGGGGGTCAGGATAAGGATTTGGGGGATGGGACGAGGGGGGGAAGGGAAGGAGTGGTAGCCAACCATTTGTGGACAGTCGGGGATTGAACGCGGACCTGCATGAAGCTTTACCGTCCAGACTATAAGTGGTTGTTTCCCATAGCTCCAAGCGCGTCTCAAGTTATTATTAACCTGCTCAGTGTAATGTTTCCCACAGTGTAAACCGTCTCAAGGTTTCTAATGTGTCACAATATACTTTTCAAGTCTTGTTAGCTCACTAATCTAACAACAATTCTCTAACCCTGTCCATGGATTACAGAAGCAAATGTATATATGCTGGTTAGCATTGTAAATGTGTGGCCACGTCTGTGGTAGAAAATAATAATAATAATAAAAAAAAAAAATTAACTTGGAGTGTTAACACTTTCCTCCTCCTCTTCCCTCGTTCCCTCTTCATTAGCACAGTTTGCCTTCCTCTCCAACATTTACTTGCCATTTTGACTTCACATTTATAAACTCGACTAACAGTTTAATTTATTCCCGGAAGGGAATGCGTAGAGCAGCTGTCTTTACTGTTTATTTTGTGTTCTGTAATTATGAAATGTAGTGTCTCCTCTGTGTAAATATTGATCAGGGAAGACTACTGGAGGTGCTTGTGATATACTGAGGGCTTAATGTACATGTGGGGAAGTATATCAAGCCCTCATGTGGGAAGTATATCAAGCCCTCATGTGGGAAGTATATTATGCCCTCATGTGGGAAGTATATTATGCCCTCATGTGGGAAGTATATCAAGCCCTCATGTGGGAAGTATATCAAGCCCTCATGTGGGAAGTATATTATGCCCTCATGTGGGAAGTATATCAAGCCCTCATGTGGGAAGTATATCAAGCCCTCATGTGGGAAGTATATCAAGCCCTCATGTGGGAAGTATATTATGCCCTCATGTGGGAAGTATATCAAGCCCTCATGTGGGAAGTATATCAAGCCCTCATGTGGGAAGTATATCAAGCCCTCATGTGGGAAGTATATCAAGCCCTCATGTGGGAAGTATATTATGCCCTCATGTGGGAAGTATATCAAGCCCTCATGTGGGAAGTATATCAAGCCCTCATGTGGGAAGTATATCAAGCCCTCATGTGGGAAGTATATCAATCCCTCATGTGGGAAGTATATCAAGCCCTCATGTGAGAAGTATGTTAAGCCCTCATGTGTTAAGTATATCATGCCCTCATATGAGAAGTACATTATGCCCTCATGTGAGAAGTATATCAATCCCTCATGTGAGAAGTATATCAATCCCTCATGTGAGAAGTATATTAAGCCCTCATGTGAGAAATATATCAGTCCCTCATGTGAGAAGTATATCATGCCCTCATATGAGAAGTACATTATGCCCTCATGTGAGAAGTATATCAATCCCTCATGTGGGAAGTATATCATGCCCTCATATGAGAAGTATATCAAGCCCTCATGTGAGAAGTGTATCAATCCCTCATGTGAGAAGTATATCAAGCCCTCATGTGAGAAGTATATCAAGTCCTCATGTGAGAAGTATATCAAGCCTTCATGTGAGAAGTATATCAAGCCCTCATGTGAGAAGTATATCAATCCCTCATGTGAGAAGTATATCAATCCGTCATGTGAGAAGTATATTAAGCCCTCATGTGAGAAATATATCAGTCCCTCATGTGAGAAGTATATCATGCCCTCATATGAGAAGTACATTATGCCCTCATGTGAGAAGTATATCAATCCCTCATGTGGGAGGTATATCATGCCCTCATATGAGAAGTATATCAAGCCCTCATGTGAGAAGTATATCAAGCCTTCATGTGAGAAGTATATCAAGCCCTCATGTGAGAAGTATATCAAACCCTCATGTGAGAAGTATATCAAGCCCTCATGTGAGAAGTATATCAAACCCTCATGTGAGAAGTATATCAAGCCTTCACGTGAGAAGTGTGTGGTGAGGGGGGGGGGGGAGGATATTTGGCTAAAATTTCTGGTAACAGATCATTTTGAATTAAATATTTACACACCGCTGGAACATTGGTTATAGAATTGTCTCTAAATTCACGTATCTTTTCGCACTCCATCACATAGTGACGGAGGGTGTGCGAATAATTTTGTTGACACAGTTTACATTTGGTCAGGTCTACATCAGCAGATAATGAGAATTCCCAGAGATACTTGTAACCGAGTCTAAGCCGAGCAGTAGTAACATCTAGAAGTCTGCTGATTTTATTGGATGATCCATAGATGTGTGGCTCCTGTGGTGTGGTGAGTGTGGTGAGGACGAGCCCGGCTGACAGCGCCAACTCATTCCTCCAGCAGGTGGACGCTGGCATGACTGACTGTCAGACGCAGGTAGGCAGGAGCAGATCATGTGCCAGAGCAGGTGGCGTGGAGGCGGGAAGCAGGGGGAAGAGGAGGAAGAGGGTGGAAGAGAAGGGGCAAGGAGAAGAGGGTGGAAGAGAAGGGGCAAGGAGAAGAGTCTACAGAGAAGAGAGAGAGAGAGGGAGAGAGATTTAATAGAGTGAGAGTTTGAGAGAGTTTGGACCAGGATAACATTCGCAGTGGCCAGTGTCTCAGGCACCTGCTATCGTCTTAATAATTATTTCACATTTATCGTAACCACAGCTATCGGAGGATAGCAACTTTACGCAAACTACTAGCTATATGGTGATACATATACTGCTATCTATATGGTGATACATATACTGCTAGCTATATGGTGATACATATACTGCTAGCTATATGGTGATACATAAACTGCTAGCTATATGGTGATACATATACTGCTAGCTATATGGTGATACATATACTGCTATCTATATGGTGATACATATACTGCTATCTATATGGTGATACATATACTGCTAGCTATATGGTGATACATATACTGCTAGCTATATGGTGATACATAAACTGCTAGCTATATGGTGATACATATACTGCTAGCTATATGGTGATACATATACTGCTATCTATATGGTGATACATATACTGCTATCTATATGGTGATACATATACTGCTAGCTATATGGTGATACATATACTGCTAGCTATATGGTGATACATATACTGCTAGCTATATGGTGATACATATACTGCTAGCTATATGGTGATACATAAACTGCTAGCTATATGGTGATACATATACTGCTAGCTATATGGTGATACATATACTGCTAGCTATATGGTGATACATATACTGCTAGCTATATGGTGATACATATACTGCTAGCTATATGGTGATACATATACTGCTATCTATATGGTGATACATATACTGCTAGCTATATGGTGATACATATACTGCTAGCTATATGGTGATACATATACTGCTATCTATATGGTGATACATATACTGCTAGCTATATGGTGATACATATACTGCTATCTATATGGTGATACATATACTGCTAGCTATATGGTGATACATATACTGCTAGCTATATGGTGATACATATACTGCTAGCTATATGGTGATATATATACTGCTAGCTATATGGTGATACATAAACTACTAGCTATATGTTGCTATGTTTTCACCCTATGCCCTTGTTACCTAGCAGTAAATAGGTACCTGTGAGTTAGTCAGCTGTCACGGGCTGCTTCCTGGGGGTGGAGGCCTGGTCGAGGACCGGGCCGCGTGGACACTAAAGCCCCGAAATCAACTCAAGATAACCTCAAGATAGATCTGTCTGCCGATCGACTTGGACCCGCTGACTGTTACCACCGGCTTGCTAATGAAAGAGATGGACGCTCTGTTGTCTATTTCGCGTTGTGATCTCTCTTCAGAAGCGTAGTTCAGTACTTCAGATGTTCAGTGTCTGAGATTTAACCTGTGTAGTCACGTTGGTAGATTCGTTAATGCTTTATCCTTGTGTCTTTATTGTTAAGCTGCAGACCTGAATGCTGTGATCACAATACTTATAAAGTTAAATGATAATATTGTGTCTTTATCTTCCAAATTAGGTGATTTAGCTTACAAAGATTGATGTATTACATTTAAAGATTCATGTATAACATGGTGGTTATTTGTCAATAAAATAGGCGTACCATAGAATATTGTCAACATGAAGTTACTAAAGTTGATGAGCTGGCCCTCGGGGCCCGGTTACCTTGCGGTTGCCTTGCGATGATTCCGGGGCTTAGCGTCCCCGCGGCCCGGTCCTCGACCTGCCCTCCTGGTTGCTGGACTGGTCAACCAGGCTGATGCGGCTGCTCGCAGCCTGACGTATGAGTCACAGTCTGGTTGATCAGGTATCCTTTGGAAGTGCTTATCCAGTTCTCTCTTGAACACTGTGAGGGGTCGGCCAGTTATGCCCCTTATGTGTAGTGGAAGCGTGTTGAACAGTCTCGGGCCTCTGATGATGACAGAGTTCTCTCTGAGTACCTATTGCACCTCTGCTCTTCAACGGGGGTATTCTGCACATCCTGCCATGCCTTCTGGTCTCATGTGATGTTATTTCTGTGTGCAGGTTTGGGACCAGCCCCTCTACTATTTTTCACGTGTAAATTATTATGTATTTCTCCCGTCTGCGCTCAAGAGAATACAGATTTAGGCTCTTTAGTCGGTCCCAGTAATTTAGATGTTTTACTGAATGGATTCTAACAGTAAAGGATCTCTGCACGCTTTCCAGGTCAGCAATTTCTCCAGCTTTGAAAGGGGCTGTCATTGTGCAGCAGTACTCCACTCTAGAGAACAATAGCGTCTTGAAAAGTATCAGTCGTCGGTATAGCATCTCTAGTGTGAAAAGTTCTTGTTATCCAACCTGTCATTTTTCTTGCAGTTGTGACGGCTACTTTATTGTGTTCTTTAAAGGTAAGGTCTTCCGACATGATACACCAAGATCCTTTACATTGCTTTTTCGTTCCATGTTGTGATTTGACTGCTATTTGTACATGGTTTCTGTTTTTATATTTTCATTTTTTCGAAGCGCAGGAGCAGGAACTTATCTTCATTAAACACCATATTATTTTCTGTATCCCATTGAAAGACCTGATTTACATCTAATTGGAGGTTTGCCGTGTCCACTATGTTGCCTACTCTCATGAAAAATCCTAGTGTCATCTACAAAGGGTAATACAGTGCTATAGGTTGTGTCCTTGTCTATGCCCGATATGAGGATGAGAAAAAGTACTGGAGCATGTCAGAACTTCAATTAGGTTGTGATCTGAGTAGCAGGTATTTCTAATCATGATGTTCCTGATCAGTTCATCATTATTTGTGAAAATGAGGTCCAACGTGTTCTCTTAATAAATATAAATTTAAATTTTGCCCCGAGGGGCGAGTTCATAGGGCAGCGCCACTCATCCTGTGAGTGGACACACCGCCATAGCAGCATGTACAGCACTCCCCAATAGGAAGAAAACCCGCTGGGTTGTTCATCCTGTCACTTGTACCCAAGTACAGCTGGGACTTGCTTAACTGTCTCAAGTGAACAGCTCCTCAAACAAGAAGATTAACATCTGTCAACCCTTAAAAGCTTACGTTATCTTGCGGGTGCAAAATGGGGAAATCTTTTAAGAACAGTATCAATATTTGACAAATAGTGTTTTCCTAAGTCAAACAATGTGGGGTTTATTATTCTACACATATTACTAATGTCTCTCAGGTGTTCACATTCACGTAGATAGTGGTCAAGGCGGTGTCCATCACTCTCACCACAGATTCTGCAACTTCGCTGATCAACTGTTGTTTCCATTCCGTATCTCCATAGATATTTGTATCCCAGACGGATTCTCGCTATTACTGATTCTCTCCCTCGTCCTCCTCCTCTTCGGCCATAATGATTGGGATTGCCAGCTGCAACCATGTTGTACCATCGTATAGATTCACTGTTTCGTGCTTCTATCCTCCTTTCCTCAGTTACCTTGTCACGGTGATGTTGCCTGATAATACCTCTAATTTGTAGTTGAGTCTTGGGTATGAAGTATTCAATATGGTCTCCTTCAGCGCCTTCAGCAGCCAGCACATCTGCTCGTTCATTCCCACATATTCCAACATGGGAGGGGATCCACAGAAACTTGATGACTCTTCCCTGATTGGTAAGTACTCTCACAGCTCTCTTAATTTCAGCGACTATTGCAAGATTTTCTGCCCGATTTTTACTTAGGCTTTGAAGTTTGTTGTTGGTTCTACTATTTACTGGTTTAAGGCAAATCTGTCGCCCCGTCCCAAGTCCATTACGGGCTCGCCATAGCCCGTGCTTCTTGCAACTTTTTGTTCCAAGTAGGTTTATTTAAAACAACAACAACAGCAGTAAGAAGGACTATGTGATGCAGCCTAAGCTTTCATCCCGACAGCGGCCAGCGTCCTGCATGCTAATTGACGCGGAATTGGCTTGTTGCTGGGCAGTGTTGAGTGTGTGTTCCCTAACACACTTGTGTTTGTTGTAACGTGGAGACCAGTTTGATCCAGGTCAACACTTGTATTGCTTGTTGTATTGTGCTGCATGATGTATTATGTGTGATGAGTTATTGTATGTAATACACGGTGTATTATGTGGCATGATATATCACTGAGCACAGTTTGAGGGACTTCATCACTGATGAGTGTAATGAGGTAATCAAGGGGGGAAGGTGAGGTAATCAAGGGGGGAAGGTGAGGTAATCAAGGGGGAAAGGTGAGGTAGTCAAGGGGGAAGGTGAGGTAATCAAGGGGAAAGGTGAGGTAATCAAGGGGGGAAGGTGAGGTAATCAAGGGGAAAGGTGAGGTAATCAAGGGGAAAGGTGAGGTAATCAAGGGGGGAAGGTGAGATAATCAAGGGGAAAGGTGAGGTAATCAAGGGGGGAAGGTGAGGTAATCAAGGGGGAAGGTGAGGTAATCAAGGGGGGAAGGTGAGGTAATCAAGGGGGAAGGTGAGGTAATCAAGGGGAGGAAGGTGAGGTAATCAAGGGGGGGAAGGTGAGGTAATCAAGGGGGGGGAAGGTGAGGTAATCAAGGGGGGTAGGTGAGGTAATCAAGGGGAAGGTGAGGTAATCAAGGGGAGGAAGGTGAGGTAATCAAGGGGGGGAAGGTGAGGTAATCAAGGGGAGGAAGGTGAGGTAATCAAGGGGGAAGGTGAGGTAATCAAGGGGAGGAAGGTGAGGTAATCAAGGGGGGGAAGGTGAGGTAATCAAGGGGGAAGGTGAGGTAATCAAGGGGAGGAAGGTGAGGTAATCAAGGGGGAAAATGAGGTAATCAAGGGGGGTAGGTGAGGTAATCAAGGGGGGGGGAAGGTGAGGTAATCAAGGGGGGGAAGGTGAGGTAATCAAGGGGGGAATATCAACTGGAGCTCTTAGGTGACTCGAACCCGCGACCACCTGACTGCCAGTCGCAACCTCTACCACTGTGCCACCCTGACCTGTAGTAAGTCGCACAACCTGTCGATTACACTGAATCGCCAGGTCTATTAGGCATTGGTCGACTGTGTGCTGAGCATGAGGGTGATGTGGTCGACTGTGTGCTGAGCATGAGGGTGGTGTGGTCGACTGTGTGCTGAGCATGAGGGTGATGTGGTCGACTGTGTGCTGAGCATGAGGGTGGTGTGGTCGACTGTGTGCTGAGCATGAGTGTGGTGTGAACAAGCCTGCTAGTGACTGCCCTGTAACCTTTACATATACAAGGGAGGCCACGCCAGTTGTTTTAAGATAATGAGGATCATTAACCTGCAGCACTGTGTGGCTGGGGCAGGCCAGGGCACGTGGTGTGAGGGCAGGCCAGGGCACGTGGTGTGAGGGCAGGCCAGGGCACGTGGTGTGAGGGCAGGCCAGGGCACGTGGTGTTAGGGCAGGCCAGGGCACGTGGTGTGAGGGCAGGCCAGGGCACGTGGTGTGAGGGCAGGCCAGGGCACGTGGTGTGAGGGCAGGCCAGGGCACGTGGTGTGAGGGCAGGCCAGGGCACGTGGTGTGAGGGCAGGCCAGGGCACGTGGTGTGAGGGCAGGCCAGGGCACGTGGTGTGAGGGCAGGCCAGGGCACGTGGTGTGAGGGCAGGCCAGGGCACGTGGTGTGAGGGCAGGCCAGGGCACGTGGTGTGAGGGCAGGCCAGGGCACGTGGTGTGAGGGCAGGCCAGGGCACGTGGTGTGAGGGCAGGCCAGGGCACGTGGTGTGAGGGCAGGCCAGGGCACGTGGTGTGAGGGCAGGCCAGGGCACGTGGGGTGAGGGGTAGGCCAGACAACTGGAAATAGTTGCATTGTATTATGTACTTAATCCAACACTGGAATGTGTAATCCAACTCTGGAATGTGTAATCCAACACTGGAATGTGTAATCCAACTCTGGAATGTGTAGTCCAAAACTGGAATGTGTAATCCAACACTGGAATGTGTAATCCAACACTGGAATTCATAATCCAACACTGGAATGTGTAATCCAACACTGGAATGTGTAATCCAACACTGGAATTCATAATTTAACACTGGAATGTGTAATCCAACACTGGAATTCATAATCTAACACTGGAATGTGTAATCCAACACTGGAATTCATAATCTAACACTGGAATGTGTAATCCAACACTGGAATTCATAATCTAACACTGGAATGTGTAATCCAACACTGGAATTCATAATTTAACACTGGAATGTGTAATCCAACACTGGAATTCATAATCTAACACTGGAATGTGTAATCCAATACTGGAATTCTGAAGCTTCGAGTACTATATGTACTTCGCAATTTTCCAATCAGGATAGATTTTTATATTACTGCTGTCTGTCTGTCTCTGTTTCTCTCCCCCCCCCCCCCCACCTTTCCCCTTTTCCTCCCCTCTCCCTTTTTCTCTCTCCACCTTTGCCCCTTCTATCCCTTCCCTTTCCTTCCCAACTTTTCAGGAGGAATGGTGTGGGGTACGGGACGGACATAGGCCGGTCGGGGGTCGGTCCTATTGGTCCTATGAAGGGGGTTAAGGCCGAGTATAGACCCCTCCATCAACAACCGGTGAAAGGCGAATCGGTAATATATGAAAAATGTCCGTCTGTTCGAGGTTGGAGGTCAGATGGGGAGTGTAGGGACATGGGGTGAGGGAAGGAGAGGTAATAGGCGATATGGGAGGGGAAAAGTAGGAGGGGGGGGGGGAGAGTGAGAAAAAAAAAGGGGGAGAGGACTGTCCCGGACACCACCGGGTACCCCCTGTAAGAACACTTCTTGCATGATCTCTCTCACACAACCCATGAAGTGTTTTATATTATGTAGTGCATCATCACTTATAGTTTCCAATATTACAAAAGTCAAGTAGTATTAATAATACTCGCAGTAAGAGTTGAGTCAGATAGCTTTGTGAAATCTTGGTAGAGGGGGAAGTTGGCACGGTGTCACTTGGCATAATTTTCTTTGACACCAATCATGCCCCACCCATGTTGGACTCGTACCCAACGGCAATTACTGGGAAAAATTGTGTGAAAGTAGTCCAACCCGTCTTTCCTCCAACGTCATTTGTGTATATATATATATATATATATATATATATATATATATATATATATATATATATATATATATATATATATATAACTGAAAACTCACCCCAGAAGTGACTCGAACCCATACTGCCAGGAGCAACGCAACTGGTATGTACAGGGACGCCTTAATCCGCTTGACCATCACGACCGGACATAAGGAAGTGATAGCCGAAGCTATTTGAACCACTTCGGCTATCACTTCCTTATGTCCGGTTGTGATGGTCAAGCGGATTAAGGCGTCCCTGTACATACCAGTTGCGTTGCTCCTGGCAGTATGGGTTCGAGTCACTTCTGGGGTGTGAGTTTTCAGTTGTATATAGTCCTGGGGACCATTCAGGCTTGTTTGCATATATGTATGTATATATATATATATATATATATATATATATATATATATATATATATATATATATATATATATATATATATATATATATATATATATATATGACAATGTCAGACCACGGAGGAAAATGAAACAGGAAATTTCCTTAAGTACTTTCGTATATTAAATACATCTTCAGAAGGAATGATTTTACAGATCGAGTGATGGGTATAAATAGGCAGGAGAGAGTGGTGAAGTGGGGTGAGGTACAATACTTGGACAACGCAGACGGCCCATTGGCCCATCAGATGCACCCAATTGGCCCATCCGATGTAGCCCAATGGCCCATCTGATACAGCAGACATACAAGCATAATACATAGGTAATTATAACATAAAGAGGTAAATATATACAATGAATTAGTGAGACAAATGTTTTTCAATGATCCTACTTAAATCGCCCTTTAGCTGATCTATTAGAAATGGATCTAAGTTATATAGACCACTGCTAATATTCAAATTACTTTCTTTGGTGATCTGTATCAAAGCAGATTCAATTATGTTTCTGTTATAGGTGCTTTTACAATTTGTTATTGAAGACGCACTCTCCCAATCAATTTGGTGAGCTTTTTCTGACAAATGCACAAACAAAGCATTAGACAATTGGCCATGTCTTACAGAGTATTTATGTTAAATATATACATATACATAAATAAATACTTCTCCTGGTCCCTGGTGGGGTGGATATCTCCTGGTCCCTGGTGGGGTGGATATCTCCTGGTCCCTGATGGGGTGGATATCTCCTGGTCCCTGGTGGGGTGGATATCTCCTGGTCCCTGGTGGGGTGGATATCTCCTGGTCCCTGATGGGGTGGATATCTCCTGGTCCCTGGTGGGGTGGATATCTCCTGGTCCCTGGTGGGGTGGATATCTCCTGGTCACTGGTTGGGTGGATATCTCCTGGTCCCTGGTGGGGTGGATATCTCCTGGGTCCCTGGTGGGGTGGATATCTCCTGGTCCCTGGTGGGGTGGATATCTCCTGGTCCCTGATGGGGTGGATATCTCCTGGTCCCTGGTGGGGTGGATATCTCCTGGTCCCTGGTGGGGTGGATATCTCCTGGTCACTGGTTGGGTGGATATCTCCTGGTCCCTGGTGGGGTGGATATGTCCTGGGTCCCTGGTGGGGTGGATATCTCCTGGTCCCTGGTGGGATGGATATCTCCTGGTCACTGGTTGGGTGGATATCTCCTGGTCCCTGATGGGGTGGATATCTCCTGGTCCCTGGTGGGGTGGATATCTCCTGGTCCCTGGTGGGGTGGATATCTCCTGGTCACTGGTTGGGTGGATATCTCCTGGTCCCTGGTGGGGTGGATATCTCCTGGGTCCCTGGTGGGGTGGATATCTCCTGGTCCCTGGTGGGATGGATATCTCCTGGTCCCTGGTGGGGTGGATATCTCCTGGTCACTGGTGGGGTGGATATCTCCTGGTCCCTGGTGGGATGGATATCTCCTGGTCCCTGGTGGGATGGATATCTCCTGGTCCCTGGTGGGGTGGATATCTCCTGGTCCCTGGTGGGATGGATATCTCCTGGTCCCTGGTGGGGTGGATATCTCCTGGTCCCTGGTGGGATGGATATCTCCTGGTCCCTGGTGGGGTGGATATCTCCTGGTCACTGGTGGGGTGGATATCTCCTGGTCCCTGATGGGGTGGATATCTCCTGGTCCCTGGTGGGATGGATATCTCCTGGTCCCTGGTGGGGTGGATATCTCCTGGTCCCTGGTGGGATGGATATCTCCTGGTCCCTGGTGGGGTGGATATCTCCTGGTCACTGGTGGGGTGGATATCTTCTGGTCCCTGATGGGATGGATATCTCCTGGTCCCTGGTGGGATGGATATCTCCTGGTCCCTGGTGGGATGGATATCTCCTGGTCACTGGTGGGGTGGATATCTCCTGGTCCCTGATGGGGTGGATATCTCCTGGTCCCTGGTGGGATGGATATCTCCTGGTCCCTGGTGGGGTGGATATCTCCTGGTCCCTGGTGGGATGGATATCTCCTGGTCCCTGGTGGGGTGGATATCTCCTGGTCACTGGTGGGGTGGATATCTCCTGGTCCCTGATGGGATGGATATCTCCTGGTACCAGGTGGGGTGGATATCTCCTGGTCCCTGGTGGGGTGGATATCTCCTGGTCCCTGGTGGGGTGGATATCTCCTGGTCCCTGGTGGGATGGATATCTCCTGGTCCCTGGTGGGGTGGATATCTCCTGGTCCCTGGTGGGATGGATATCTCCTGGTCCCAGGTGGGGTGGATATCTCCTGGTCCCTGGTGGGATGGATATCTCCTGGTCCCTGGTGGGGTGGATATCTCCTGGTCCCTGGTGGGGTGGATATCTCCTGGTCCCAGGTGGGGTGGATATCAGTTTGGATGAATAAAGACACCTCATCCTAATAATGATTGAGCCTTTGATAAAGTAATAAATTATAAATAATTTCAACAAAATAAAAAATCATAATAAAAAGGCCTAAAGTAATCGTAAACAAATTTGATTTATTGCAACAATTGGCACAAATGGAATTAATAACTGAACCATTTACAATCCGCTATTCATAAGTAAAGTCTAATTTTCATCCACTGATAAGTACCACAAAGTAGGCAGGTTATCAAGTGTAGTAAAGCCAATGTAATAAGAAATAAATCAGGAATAAGGAATGCAGTAGTTGGTAGCGGGTTGAGAATGTTATAGTGAGGTGAGGGTGTTGTGTGTACTGTTAAAGGGAGCCACGTGTGGCAAGAGTCTGGGCGCCCGGCCAGGAATTACCAGTACACGCGCCTTGCATAACACATGGCGCTCCGTCCACACACACACTCGCACGCATTGCATGCACACACATGCATGCACACTCACGCGCGCGCGCACACACACACACAGATATTAGAAAGAACTATTTTAGTGCCAGATTGGTTGACAAATGGAATGCATTAGGCAGTGATGTGGTGGAGGCTGACTCCATACATAGTTTCAAGTGTAGATATGATAGAGCCCAGTAGGCTCAGGAACCTGTACACCTGTTGATTGACGGTTGAGAGGCGGGACCAAAGAGCCAGAGCTCAACCCCCGCAAACACAACTAGGTGAGTACACACACACACACACACACACACACACACACACACACACACACACACACACACACACACACACACACACACATATCTAGTCCATATCTAGTCAAGGATAAGACTAAACTGGAAAAGGTTCAAAGGTTTGCCACCAGACTAGTACCCGAGCTGAGAGGTATGAGCTACGAGGAGAGACTACGGGAATTAAACCTCACTTCGCTGGAAGACAGAAGAGTTAGGGGGGACATGATCACCACATTCAAGATTCTGAAGGGGATTGATAGGGTAGATAAAGACAGTCTATTTAACACAAGGGGAACACGCACAAGGGGACACAGGTGGAAACTGAGTGCCCAAATGAGCCACAGAGATATTAGAAGGAACTTTTTTAGTGTCAGAGTGGTTGACAAATGGAATGCATTAGGGGGTGATGTGGTGGAGGCTGACTCCATACACAGTTTCAAGTGTAGATATGACAGAGCCCGATAGGCTCAGGAATCTGTACACCTGTTGATTGACGGTTGAGAGGCGGGACCAAAGAGCCAGAGCTCAACCCCCGCAAACACAACTAGGTGAGTACAACTAGGTGAGTACACACACACACACACACACACACACACACACACACACACACACACACACACACACACACACAGGCATGCATGCATGCACTCACACAGAAAGCCTTTGACACAGTATCCCCATTAAAGGCTGTTACGAAAGTTGGAGCAACAGGCAGGAGTAAAAGGTAAGGTACTCCAGTGGATAAGGGAGTATCTAAGCAAAAGGAACCAGCGAGTAACTGTGAGGGGGAGACATCAGAGTGGCGAGATGTCACCAGCGGAGTCCCACAGGGCTCTGTACATGGACCCATCCTGTTTCTAATAAATGTAAACGATCTTCCAGAGGGCATAGACTCGTTCCTCTCAATGTTTGCTGATGATACAAAAGTTATGAGAAGAATCAAGACAGATGATGATAGACAGAGACTACAGGACGACCTGAACAAACTGGAGGAATGGTCTAGAACATGTCTGCTAAAGTTCAACTCAGGAAAGTGTAAGGTGATGAAATTAGGCGAAGGGAGCAGGAGGCTGAACACAAGGTACCATCTGGGAGGTGAAATCCTGCAAGAGTCAAATAGAGAGAAAGATCTGGGGGTTGATATCACACCGAACCCGTCCCCAGAGGCCTACATCAAAAGGATATCATCAGCGACATATGCTAGACTGGCCAATATAAGAAATGCCTTTCAAACTTGTGTAAGGAATCATTCAGGACCCTGTATACCACATATGTCAGACCAATCCTGGAATATGCAGCTCCAGCCTGGAATCCATACCTAGTTATTAAACACAAGACAAAGTTAGAGAAGATTCAGCGGTATGCCACCCGGAACTAAGAAGTATAAACTACGAAGAAAAGCTAAAGGAGCTGAACCTCACGTCCCTGGAAAACAGAAGAGTAAGGGGAGACATGATAACTACCTACACAATTCTCAGGGGAATTGACAGGGTGGACAAAGACAAACTCTTCAGCACGGGTGGAACACGAACAAGGGGACACAGGTGGAAACTTAGTAAATAATGAGCCACAGGGACGTTAGAAAGAATTTTTTCAGTGTCAGAGTAATTAACAGATGGAATGCATTAGGCAGTGATGTGGTGGAGACTGACCAATACTATAACCTACCTCGAAACGTATATCAATGTAAACAAACTGAAGATGTATACTTTTTCACTCATCATATTTTAGTTATAACAACTAAAATTCCCAGGAGGAAAACCCATGTATGATATATAATATATTTTTATTAGAAATATACAGAAATAGTAGTAGGCATCCCGCAGTCATGGAGGAGTATGGAGGTGCGCTCTGGTTGTCGAGTCTAAAGTGTCCTCTCCACATACATACATACATACATACATACATACATACATACATACATACATACATACATACATACATACATACACCTGTTGATTGACGGTTTAGAGGCGGGACCAAAGAGCCAGAGCTCAACCCCCCGCAAACACAACTAGGTGAGTACATACATACATACATACATACATACATACATACATACATACATACATACATACATACATACATACATACATACACTTGCACTTCTTCCATTCAGCTGAGTTCTCCTGCATCATTTCCTGTCTTATAAATACACTGCTGCCTCAAACTCATCAATTTCTTTACCCTGTTATCATCGACATGTTTCTTCTTATAATGAGCTATTATGTATTTTTAAGGGGTGAGGGGGGGGGGTTGGAACTGGGGGGAGAGGGGGGGGTACTGGAGTGGACTGGGAAGGAGGGAGGGAGGTAGAGATGCAAAGGGGGGGGGGGGTGTCCGTTGTTTGTGTTCCATTTGCAATTTCGTTTAAATATTTGTTTTGCTCAGGCTACTTGGTCGTCTCGGGGAGGCGACAGTTCCACTCCGTGTTGATGGTTCTCTTGTTGAAGCTTGTGAGTGATTACAAGCTCAAGGCAACATTGTCATTGTTAACTATTGTATTGGTCCAGAGGTACTTTATTGTGCCTTTCCAATCCCGGGTTTCTTGTCATCTTTATTTGAGACTTATTGTTTTACTTGTTGGCTTGTCCGTCGCCTTCTGTATGGACTCTCTCTCTCTCTCTCTCTCTCTCTCTCTCTCTCTCTCTCTCTCTCTCTCTCTCTCTCTCTCTCTCTCTCTCTCTCTCTCTCTCTCTCTCTCTCTCTCTCTCTCTCTCTCTCTCTCTCTCTCTCTCTCTCTCTCTCCTCCCTCATGTATAATTACGTGTCAGCTGATAGGTGAAGATAGTGCATGATGGGGTGTTTGGAGAAGGAGGGGGGATGGGGGATGGGGGAGAGGGGGATGGTGGGGGGGGGGGTGGTAGTTTGATAGATAACAAGGTGTTCTCCTGTTAAAGGCCGCAGGACGAGAGGTTATTCTCACCAGTCTGTAGACCCCAAGATGGGAGGAGCCGTTCGTGGCTTGTCGTATATGTGACGTGTTGTGGTCTTGTTGAATATGTGACTTGTTGTGGTCTTGTATACGTGGCTTGCTGTGGTCTTGTATACGTGGCTTGCTGTGGTCTTGTATACGTGGCTTGCTGTGGTCTTGTATACGTGGCTTGCTGTGGTCTTGTATACGTGGCTTGCTGTGGTCTTGTATACGTGGCTTGCTGTGGTCTTGTATACGTGGCTTGCTGTTGTGACGAGTCTTGACCCGGAATTAGGTATCCCCCAGAGCCGCCAAATACACTCCGGCGTGCCTTAAAGAGGTGTCGATGTTCCACTAGAGCGCTCGACGGTGTCCGCCCTGGAGTGCCGCAACACCCTGCACTCTAGAGCTCCTCTTACTCCCCTCACTAGGTGTCACTGTTCACCTCTGGGGAGCACCTCAGTCAAACTGTGGAGCAGGGGCCAGATTCACGAAGCAGTTACGCATGCACTTACGAATGTGTACATCTTTTCTCAATCTTTGGCGGCTTTGGTTACATTTATTAAACAGTTTACAAGCATGAAAACTTGCCAATCAATTGTTGTTATTGTTATAAACAGCCTCCTGGTGCTTCGGAGCTCATTAACTGTTTAATAATTGTAAACAAAGCCGCCAAAGATTGAGAAAAGATGTACAGGTTCGTAAGTGTTTGCGTAACTGCTTTTTGAATCTAGCGCCAGGGTTTCCACCGAACCCCAGCCTTGCGCCCGCAGTGTGTGAGGTAACTCGACGTAGCTGGTAGATGACGTCTCCGTCTGCTAGATGACGTCTCCAGCTGGTAGATGACGTCTCCGGCTGGAGACGTCGTCTACCACCTAGGGACGTCGTCTACCAGCTAGGGACGTCGTCTACCAGCCGGGGACGTCGTCTACCAGCTGGGGACGCCGTCTACCAGCCGGGGACGTCGTCTACCAGCTGGGGACGTCGTCTACCAGCAGGAGACGTCGTCTACCAGCAGGAGACGTCGTCTACCAGCAGGAGACGTCGTCTACCAGCAGCAGACGTCGTCTACCAGCTGGAGGCGTCATCTACCAGCTGGAGACGTCATCTAGCAGCCGGATACGTCATCTACCAGCTGGAGACGTCATCTACCAGCTGGAGACGTCATCTACCAGCTGGAGACGTCATCTACCAGCTGGAGACGTCGTCTACCAGCTGGAGACGTCATCTACTAGCTGGAGACGTCATCTACCAGCTGGAGACGTCATCTACCAGCTGGAGACGTCATCTACCAGCTGGAGACGTCATCTACCAGCTGGAGACGTCGTCTACCAGCAGGAGACGTCGTCTACCAGCTGGAGACGTCATCTACCAGCAGGAGACGTCGTCTACCAGCTGGATACGTCATCTACCAGCTGGAGACGTCATCTACCAGCTGGAGACGTCATCTAGCCTATAATAGGTTAAGTAACAATTGTAATTACGAAGCAATAAGATGCTTATCTTAAGATACTAACAAGGTTAGGTAAGGTCGGTGTTTTCTATGAAGCTTTTTAAGGGTATCTATTATGTTTAGTATATCACCTTTGCACGTAGTTAATAAGTCAATATTGACTTTACTAGCAGCCGGAGACGTCATATACCAGCTGGAGACATCATCTACCAGCCAGGGACGGGTCTCTCCTCGTGGCGTCTAGTTACTTCTTGTGAATGTCAGTTGGACCTGCCGGCAATATTGTCTTTAATTAAGAACAATACGAAATTAGTACATGCATCAAACAACGGAGGAAGCGGTCGGCCGAGCTGACAGCACGCCGGACTTGTGATCCTGGGTTCGATCCCAGGCGCCAGCGAGAAACCATGGGCAAAGTTTCTTTCACCCTATGCCCCTGTTACCTAGCAGTAAATAGGTACCTGGGTGTTAGTCAGCTGTCACGGGCTGCTTCCTGGGGGTGGAGGCCTGGTCGAGGACCGGGCTGCGGGGACACTAAAGCCCCGAAATCATCTCAAGATAACCTCAAGATATAACGTATTCTGGTTGTAGGTACAGCCTTTGCTTGCGTGGCGTTAGTGTGGGTCGCGAGGCATAATCCGCCTCTCCTCTCAACCAAACAGGAAATGCCCCAAATTCTTGAAGGATACTTAAATTTGCAGGCGATGAGTCACAATAACGTGGCTAAAGTAAGTTTACCAGACCACACACACTAGAAGGTGAAGGGACGACGACATTTCGGTCCGTCCTGGACCATTCTCAAGTCGATCGACTTGAGAATGGTCCAGGACGGACCGAAATGTGGTCGTCCCTTCACCTTCTAGTGTGTGGTCTGGTCAACATACTTAAATTTTGTGATCCGGAAACAGATGGTCTTTCAGGAAGAGACGTGACAATGTGCAGCAGCGGCTGATGTACACTACGCTCCTCACCTGCGCTCCTCACCTGCGCTCCTCACCTACGCTCCTCACCTACGCTCCTCACCTACGCTGTTGACCATAAAGATCAACATATATATATATATATATATATATATATATATATATATATATATATATATATATATATATATATATATATATATATATATATATATATATATATATATACATGTGTGTGTGTGTGTACTCACCTAGTTGTACTCACCTAGTTGTGTCTGCAGGATCGAGCATTGACTCTTGGATCCCGCCTTTCGAGCATCGGTTGTTTACAGCAATGACTCCTGTCCTATTTCCCTATCATACCTGGTTTTAAAATTATGAATAGTATTTGCTTCCACAACCTGTTCCTGAAGTGCATTCCATTTCCCCACTACTCTCACGCTAAAAGAAAACTTCCTAACATCTCTGTGACTCATCTGAGTTTCAAGCTTCCATCCATGTCCTCTCGTTCTGTTACTATTCCGTGTGAACATTTCGTCTATGTCCACTCTGTCAATTCCTCTGAGTATCTTATACGTTCCTATCATGTCCCCCCTCTCCCTTCTTCTTTCTAGTGTCGTAAGGCACAATTCCCTCAGGCGCTCTTCATACCCCATCCCTCGTAGCTCTGGGACGAGTCTCGTTGCAAACCTCTGAACCTTTTCCAGTTTCATTATATGCTTCTTCAGATGGGGACTCCATGATGAGGCGGCATACTCTAAGACTGGCCTTACGTAGGCAGTGTAAAGCGCCCTAAATGCTTCCTTACTTAGGTTTCTGAATGATGTTCTAACTTTTGCCAGTGTAGAGTACGCTGCTGTCGTTATCCTATTAATATGTGCCTCAGGAGATAGATTAGGTGTTACGTCCACCCCCAGGTCTCTTTCACGCGTCGATACAGGTAGGCTGTTCCCCTTCATTGTGTACTGTCCCTTTGGTCTCCTATCTCCTAGTCCCATTTCCATAACTTTACATTTGCTCGTGTTGAATTCTAGTAGCCATTTCTCTGACCATCTCTGCAATCTGTTCAGGTCCTCTTGGAGGATCCTGCAATCCTCATCTGTCACAACTCTTCTCATCAACTTTGCATCATCCGCAAACATCGACATGTAGGACTCTACGCCTGTAAACATGTCGTTAACATATACAAGAAATAGAATTGGTCCCAGCACCGATCCTTGTGGTACTCCACTTGTTACTGTTCGCCAGTCCGACTTCTCGCCCCTTACCGTAACTCTTTGGCTCCTTCCTGTTAGGTAGTTCCTTATCCATTCTAGGACCTTTCCCCCCACCCCCGCCTGCCTCTCGAGCTTGAACAGCAGTCTCATGTGCGGTACTAGCACATGAGACTGCTGTTACATGAGACTTACAGTGCCTCCCTGTAAGGGAGGCACTGTGAGGGAGGCACTGTGAGGGAGGCACTGTGAGGGAGGCCCTGTAAGGGAGGCACTGTGAGGGAGGCACTGTGAGACAGACACTGTGAGGCAGGCACTGTGAGGGAGGCCCTGTGAGGGAGGCACTGTGAGGGAGGCACTGTGACAGAGGCACTGTGAGGCAGGCCCTGTGAGGGAGGCACTGTGAGGCAGGCACTGTGAGGCACGGTGAGGCAGGCCCTGTGAGGCACTGTGAGGCAGGCCCTGTGACGGAGGCCCTGTAAGGGAGGCACTGTGAGGGAGGCCCTGTGACAGAGGCACTGTGAGGGAGGCACTGTGAGGGAGGCACTGTGAGGGAGGCCCTGTGACGGAGGCACTGTGAGGGAGGCACTGTGAGGGAGGCACTGTGAGGGAGGCCCTCTAAGGGAGGCACTGTGAGGGAGGCACTGTAAGGCAGGCACTGTGAGGGAGGCCCTGTAAGGGAGGCACTGTGAGGGAGGCACTGTGAGACAGACACTGTGAGGCAGGCACTGTGAGACAGACACAGTACTCACCTAATTGTGTTTGCCGGGGTTGAGCTCTGGCTCTTTGGTCCCGCCTCTCCACTGTCTCAACTCAACTGGTACATTTCTAGGGTCTTGAAGATGTGTTTGGGGTCGGTAGTGGTGGTATTGACCGGTTCATGTAGGACATTGACTCACTAATGTCCCAACAATTTGGCTGCTGTGTAGCGTCACTCAACCAGGCGATTAAACGCTGATGGGTCTGGCCAGTAACTGGTTGGGTGATCACGCGGACAGACTTGGGCCTTGACAAGTATGACTTCTAAAAGCCTAACAGCTTCTGTTCTCTAACAACGGGGAACCAATCCATTGAGGGTTGTGAGAAATGTAAATGAAAACGGCCGCAAGACACCAAAAGTTTAGGGGTAACTAGCGGAATAAATCGCGGGCTGTATTTGCCGTGTTTTAAAAGCATTTTGATTGAATTCCAATTTCTCAATTTATTATTTTTGAAATAAAGCTAATTCTATGCAAATGATTTAGCCCGCAGTTTATAGTCTTTATAGGACTTAAGCAGTACATGACTGTAATATAATAAAGGAATATGCGGAATACCGGAATATAAGAATATGGAGAACCTCAATGTTGGGATGGTGTATGGTGCTAATGTTCAAATGTTCAGACAAGTGTTTCTTCACCAACACGAGTGTTCAGAACAAGAAAAAAGTTCAACGCTAAATTAATCACATAAAATTAATAATTTAACATTATACTAGAAGGGTAATGACACGAGGTGAAAGAGAGAGAGAGAGAGGGTGGTGAGGGGGGGGGGGAGGCAGAAGGAGGTAAACAACAGAGGGTAAGATGTGTGTGTGTGTGAGGCGAGGCAGCTAGGAACTGTGCCGTAGGCCTACTGACCCAGTCGGTAGGGAGCCGGTCGGCCGAGCGGACAGCACGCTGGACTTGTGATTCTGTGGTCCTGGGTTCGATCCCAGGCGCCGGCGAGAAACAATGGGCAGAGTTTCTTTCACCCTATGCCCCTGTTACCTAGCAGTAAAATAGGTACCTGGGTGTTAGTCAGCTGTCACGCTAACAAGAAACAATGGGCAGAGTTTCTTTCACCCTATGCCCCTGTTACCTAGCAGTAAAATAGGTACCTGGGTGTTAGTCAGCTGTCACGGGCTGCTTCCTGGGGGGTGGAGGCCTGGTCGAGGACCGGGCCGCGGGGACACTAAAGCCCCGAAATCATCTCAAGATAACCTCAAGATATAACTATAACTATCCCTGCCATCCTACTACTGACTGTCGTGCGGGTCACCAGTTGATGAGTCTCTGTAACTTGCACAGTCTGGATTACCGGGTTACAATATTAATATAACCATTCAGATTTAGGATTGTTAAGATACCAAATTATACGTCATAGTTAGACAGTTGGTTATAGGGAAGGTGGGCGGGGGGAGGTGTGTGGACCTGTTAGTGGGCAACACCTTAGGTCTGAGCCCAGTGAATGACTCCCAATTTGTGCGGTTACGGCGGCAAATTGGCAATTAAGGGTCCACTCATCTATTCCAGCGCTCTGATGCACAGTTTATCCTCCGGCGGCATTTGCAACATTTTCATTAAATTACGTGAGAGAACTTAATTTAAATAATCTTTTATTATGCATAGGATTTGTGGGTATTTTCACTTAATATGTACGTCGCTCGCCCTATGTAAGCACCCCTGGCGCTGGCCAGTAACTGGATGGGTGACCATGGGGGACGCTCCTTATAGGGACAAGAGGGACTCCGGCATGCTATGAATGGGACTAACAGAGATACTGTCCACAACCGAAGATCCCGGGTTCGTTCCCCCGGCCGGGACAGAGACGATTGGGTACGTTTCCTGTCCCTGATACCTCTGTTCACCTAGAAGTAAATAGATACCCCGTGAGTTTAGGCACCTGTCGTGTTTCATCCTGTGGAAGGTCCCGAGTAGATTTGGTAGTCCCTAGGCCTATGGGATCTTCGGAAGGCTTCCTGTTTCCGAATGTAGGGAATCAGACTATGAACCATATATGTAATATATTGATATTATAAGAGAGTGTGTCTGTGCCTGTTGGTCATGTTGTCTCTTTCCAACGTTAAAAACCAGAAGTTTGGGGGATAGCCTCGCCAACATTTGCTTTGGCTGCTACCCTTCACCACCTTCCCTGCCCTTCACCACCTTCCCTACCCTTCATCACCTTCCCTACCCTTCACCACCTTCCCTACCCTTCACCACCTTCCCTACCCTTCTCCACCTTCCCTACCCTTCACCACCTTCCCTACCCTTCACCACCTTCCCTACCCTTCTCCACCTTCCCTACCCTTCACCACCTTCCCTACCCTTCACCACCTTCCCTACCCTTCACCACCTTCCCTACCCTTCACCACCTTCCCTACCCTTCACCACCTTCCCTACCCTTCACCACCTTCCCTACCCTTCTCCACCTTCCCTACCCTTCACCACCTTCCCTACCCTTCACCACCTTCCCTACCCTTCACCACCTTCCCTACCCTTCACCACCTTCCCTACCCTTCACCACCTTCCCTACCCTTCACCACCTTCCCTACCCTTCTCCACCTTCCCTACCCTTCACCACCTTCCCTACCCTTCACCACCTTCCCTACCCTTCACCACCTTCCCTACCCTTCACCACCTTCACCCATTAAATAATCTAGACGAATCAAAGAGTGGTAATGGTTTATTTAACCAAACTAGAAATTAGTATAATTTGCCAATTAATGTAAAGGGTGGACACGGGGTTCGAACCCGACCACCCTGTGTACTGCCCAGTACCCGACCACCTTGTGTACTGCCCAGTACCCGACCACCCTGTGTACTGCCCAGTACCCGACCACCCTGTGTACTGCCCAGTACCCGACCACCTTGTGTACTGCCCAGTACCCGACCACCCTGTGTACTGCCCAGTACCCGACCACCTTGTGTACTGCCCAGTACCCGACCACCCTGTGTACTGCCCAGTACCCGACCACCCTGTGTACTGCCCAGTACCCGACCACCCTGTGTACTGCCCAGTACCCGACCACCCTGTGTACTGCCCAGTACCCGACCACCCTGTGTACTGCCCAGTACCCGACCACCCTGTGTACTGCCCAGTACCCGACCACCTTGTGTACTGCCCAGTACATAGGATGTACCACGTCCTTAGACTATTCACCCTGCAAAGTTTGGTTAGACTAGCCCCAGACATCTGGCCGCCTGCTTTGGACAAACATTCAGATATATAATGACCCTAAATATTCTTATTGTCAACGTATCTACCATCACCGTACTGTGAACGTACCATCACCGTACTGTGAACGTACCGTCTGGGGCTACCATCACCGTACTGTGACTGTCACGTCTGAGACGGGTCTGTCACGCCTGAGACGGGACTGTCACGTCTGAGACGGGTCTGTCACGACTGAGACGGGATTGTTACGCTTGAGACGGGACTGTCACGCTTGAGACGGGTCTGTCACGCTTGAGACGGGTCTGTCACGCCTGAGACGGGACTGTCACGTCTGAGACGGGTCTGTCACGACTGAGACGGGATTGTCACGCTTGAGACGGGACTGTCACGCTTGAGACGGGTCTGTCACGCTTGAGACGGGACTGTCACGCTTGAGACGGGTCTGTCACGCCTGAGACGGGACTGTCACGTCTGAGACGGGTCTGTCACGACTGAGACGGGACTGTCACGCCTGAGACGGGACTGTCACGTCTGAGACGGGTCTGTCACGACTGAGACGGGATTGTCACGCTTGAGACGGGACTGTCACGCTTGAGACGGGACTGTCACGCCTGAGACGGGTCTGTCACGACTGAGACTGGATTGTCACGCTTGAGAGGGGAGACAAACATATATTTCTCCCACGCAAGAAATATACATATTGACATGTTTAAATTACACTACATATACACAGAAATAATTATATATATATATATATATATATATATATATATATATATATATATATATATATATATGTATATATATATAAACATACATAACACATGCATATTTTTCAGAATAACGTGGATGTAAGAAATGAAATCTTGATTAGTTTCGGGATTCGAACTGGGGGGGGGGGGGTATGGAAAGATCCTAATTCCACATCCTGCCACATTGCCACCAACTCATCACCAAAAAAAAACTACACTCGCCAGAACCAGTTGTAACGAAAGAAATATTTTTGTCCCCCGTGTATGGCAACTTGTGTAAAAGAACGTAGTTATGGTTGGAGGTAAAACACGCCATTATGTCAACAATGGCGTCTCGCCACCTTTGTGTTCAAGGGCTTGTTTTTTTAATATGCTTGGCTGCCTGTGTCTGTCAGAATAATTTCTTTGTTTTCTTTCACTTCTGTATCTTGTATTTTTTTTTTTTTTTTTGTAAATGTGTAATTACATCACACGATTCGATAATGATCGGACCGAAACGTCGTCTCTGCATCTTTTGATGTGTGGTTTGGTCATCTTGTTACACACACATAGCTCACGATAACCTGATATATATCAAATGCACACATCCACAGGAGCTTTGATTAGAGTTCGAACCTGAGTGTTGGGTGTCCCCCCAGACGCTCCTTAGTCAACTGTGACTTATTGTGACTCGTCGTCTGTATTTGCTGCTGGCGCTGCGTACTGCAGTATTGGTCTTACGTATGTCGGTCGTATTGTCATGAATTATTTCAGATTTAGATTTCTGAAGACTGTAACATTGGCCAAGCTTGCGCATGTGAGAGCAGCCATTATCGTGGTGTCCTCGTATATTAAAAACTAAATATATATACAGTTTTCTCAATCGTGCAGAATATTGGAGATTTTTTTAATGATTCGCGAGTGTGAGCAATGTATCATATTCACATTTTTTCTCTCTTTCGCCGTTCCTGTTTGGGAACAGAAAATGAAAATGTCTTAATTATAGTAACAAATAAATAAAATCGATATTCGCTTCCTGTAGGAATTTCACTTAATGTGACTAAATTGCGCACTGATATTTGATATCGTTTTATTCTTTGGCAATTAATCGAAATGAATTTTAAACTCAAATTAAACATGTATATGAAACAAAATTATTAGTTATTTATTATATAAGAGTGCCTAAATATGCACAGTATATTAATATATAACAATATTAGTTTATATTTGAGAAAAATTCCTATTTTGAATGAAGAGCATGTTAACATTGATGAATGCGTCTTTGGGGTCGACCGTTGGATGGAATAGTCTTGGTACGGGGACGGGTTGCACTTGTATGTTGAGGCGTTACATATACTGGTGCCTTGTTCAACACGTGTAGACGGGAGACATCTCCCGTCACGCAGGGTGCAGTCGCACCTCCACAGACCTCCAGTATCAGCTCTTGATACTGGTAATGGCTCAAAAGGGCCAACACTTACGGGCTATTCATGCCCGTGCCACCTTTTGGGTGGCTTAATCTTCATCAATCAATCAATCATCAACAGGTGTCAGTGTTGAGAGTACCTTTGGTGGCTGTGTTTCACCGCCTCACCCATGTTTGGCAGATAATTAACAGAACTGAAAGTTTCAGGTTGAAATGAATTAACAGGAAATATATTAATTATGAATAAAGTGAACAGTTCACATATCGAGTGTTCGTACTCGTGAATGTGTGTTCGAACACTATTTGTGCTTGCGGGGGTTGAGCTCTGGCTCTTTGGTCCCGCCTCTCAACTGTCAATCAACTGGTGTACAGATTCCTGAGCCTACTGGGCTCTGTGTGTGTGTTTGTGTGTGATCTTTATTAATTATAGAATAATTAAATATAAAGTTACCCAACTTCAAACAAATCTTTGGTATGGAGACTAACAAGGAGTAACAGGCAGAGTATAATGCATTAGGGAACACGGACGAGCAAAGAAGCACTCGAGTCAACAAAGGTAATGACTTCATTGGTCTCAGAAAATACCAAAACAAGCCAAAAGAAATTTTCCGATTATATAAAAGTCAAAAGCCGCCTCGCGCAGTCCATCGGTTTAATAGCAACGGGAAATAATAACGAAAATTGTCCTTTGTAATAAGCTTATTACGAAGGGAAAAATGACAAGGATATTAGACCAAAGGTTTTTAATACTGCATTTGCTGTGAAAATTTAAATTCCATTAACTTACCGTAGTCATTACTTAACAGTGAACAACCCTTCCCTAGATTAATTACAACTTAAGCAATGTACTTCAATGTACTTCCTAAGTGCTAAGTCGGTTAAACATGGTTGAGTTTGGAGAGTAACTGGTTGGGTGACTGAGCAAACTTCCTCTCCATTGTCAGTGTCATTTGATACATAAAACGTTGCAGACCACTGGCAAGTGTCACGCCAGACCACTGGCAAGTGTCACGCCAGACCACTGACAAGTGTCACGCCAGACCACTGACAAGTGTCACGCCAGACCACTGGCAAGTGTCACGCCAGACCACTGGCAAGTGTCACACCAGTACACTGACAAGTGTCACGCCAGACCACTGACAAGTGTCACGCCAGACCACTGGCAAGTGTCACGCCAGACCACTGGCAAGTGTCACACCAGTACACTGACAAGTGTCACGCCAGACCACTGACAAGTGTCACGCCAGACCACTGGCAAGTGTCACGCCAGACCACTGGCAAGTGTCACGCCAGACCACTGGCAAGTGTCACGCCAGACCACTGACAAGTGTCACGCCAGACCACTGACAAGTGTCACGCCAGACCACTGGCAAGTGTCACACCAGTACACTGACAAGTGTCACGCCAGTACACTGGCAAGTGTCACACCAGTACACTGGCAAGTGTCACACCAGTACACTGGCAAGTGTCACACCAGTACACTGACAAGTGTCACGCCAGTACACTGGCAAGTGTCACACCAGTACACTGGCAAGTGTCACGCCAGTACACTGGCAAGTGTCACGCCAGTACACTGGCAAGTGTCACGCCAGACCACTGGCAAGTGTCACACCAGTACACTGGCAAGTGTCACGCCAGTACACTGGCAAGTGTCACGCCAGACCACTGGCAAGTGTCACACCAGTACACTGGCAAGTGTCACACCAGTACACTGGCAAGTGTCACACCAGTACACTGCCAAGTGTCACACCAGTACACTGGCAAGTATCACACCAGTACACTGGCAAGTGTCACACCAGTACACTGGCAAGTGTCACGCCAGTACACTGGCAAGTGTCACGCCAGACCACTGGCAAGTGTCACGCCAGACCACTGACAAGTGAGGTCAACTAGCCACCATGAGCTAGGTCAACTAGCCTCCATGAGTGAGGTCAACTAGCCTCCATGAGCTAGGTCAACTAGCCTCCATGAGTGAGGTCAACTAGCCTCCATGAGTGAGGTCAACTAGCCTCCATGACCTAGGTCAACTAGCCTCCATGACCTAGGTCAACTAGCCACCATGAGCTAGGTCAACTAGCCACCATGAGCTGGGTCAACTAGCCTCCATGAGCTAGGTCAACTAGCCTCCATGAGCTAGGTCAACTAGCCACCATGAGCTGGGTCAACTAGCCTCCATGAGCTAGGTCAACTAGCCACCATGAGCTGGGTCAACTAGCCTCCATGAGCTAGGTCAACTAGCCTCCATGAGCTAGGTCAACTAGCCACCATGACCTAGGTCAACTAGCCTCCATGACCTAGGTCAACTAGCCTCCATGAGCTAGGTCAACTAGCCACCATGACCTTGGTCAACTAGCCTCCATGACCTAGGTCAACTAGCCTCCATGAGCTAGGTCAACTAGGTACAGTAAAAGCCAATTTCAGGTGACGGTAAATATAACATTCGCAAAGAATGATTGATTACCTATAATGTAATGTCACATATTATGTGATGTTACATGTGATTTACGGAGCCAGAATGTTGTGTGGCTCCGTAAATAACATTCTGACATGTGTAGTCGCCGACGGCGCGGCTGCAGAATGTGCAGTACTTCCACACAACTCAAATGTTTACAAATACTTCACATTCTCTCTGTGAATGCGGAGATCTTCACACTGACAGTCCATTATTTCTTGGGTACGCGGGCTGGCGAAGGGCCTTGTCGGGTGGCGGTCTGCAACCTCTGGTACTGTAGTTAATTGCTGCACGGAAATGATAGTTTCTGAGGGTCCGGGTTCGTTCCCCAGTGGAGGTGGTAATAAATGAGCAGAGTTTCTTTCACCCCGATGCCCCTGTTTTTCCTAGCAGTAAATAGGTACTGGGAGTTAGCCAGCTGCTACGGGTTGCTTCCTGTGTGTGTGTGTGTGTGTATAGAAAAAACAAATGAGTTGATTGACAGTTGAGAGGCGGGCCTAAAGAGCCAGAGCTCAACCCCTGCAAGCACAACTAGGTGAGTACAGCTCATGTAACATTAAAGATGTCATTGCAAGTTCGTGATTTATTCGAAATAACCAGCTGGGAGTCTTCCTGTCCTCTGTTGTATTCTCTCCTCTACATCCGCTACACCGTTGTATGTATGTAAATAACACACTACGGGCTCACCATAGCCCGTGCTACTTGGAACTTTTTGTTCCAGGTAGCGAATCTTAAACAACAACAAACGTTGTATGTATTACTCACTCTTGTCTTGTATTTACTGAAAATGAAGTTGACATTTCTGGGGAGGTTTGAGTGGGCAATTATCAACGATTGTCTGAAGACGGAAATAAGTATCTTGTTTGCTGCTTGGAAGATTTAATACATACTGAAGGTTATCATTGGTATGTGAACTGTGTCTTCAAGTGTAGGAGTGGTCACCAGGCCAGGCTGGACATAACGATGATTGAACACTCCAAGGATGAACACTCCAAGAATGAACACTCCAAGAATGAACACTCCAAGAATGAACACTCCAAGGATGAACACTCCAAGAATGAACACTCCAAGAATGAACACTCCAAGGATGAACACTCCAAGAATGAACACTCCAAGAATGAACACTCCAAGAATGAACACTCCAAGAATGAACACTCCAAGAATGAACACTCCAAGGATGAACACTCCAAGAATGAACACTCCAAGAATGAACACTCCAAGAATGAACACTCCAAGAATGAACACTCCAAGAATGAACACTCCAAGGATGAACACTCCAAGAATGAACACTCCAAGGATGAACACTCCAAGGATGAACACTCCAAGGATGAACACTCCAAGAATGAACACTCCAAGGATGAACACTCCATGATTCGTCGTGAACATTTTCTCATTCACAGTTTAACTTGGTCAATATTTTGCAGATCTGAAAACACACTTTTCTTTAGGCATACTCCCCCCCCCCACTCTGCACGGGGCATGCTGCTCCCCCCCAACTCTTTGGAGTATGTCAAAGTGAGGGAGGTGATGGTGATGGAGGTCTGTGAGTGACAGTGAGGGAGGTGATGGTGATGGAGGTCTGTGAGTGACAGTGAGGGAGGTGATGGTGATGGAGGTCTGTGAATGACAGTGAGGGAGGTGATGGTGATGGAGGTCTGTGAGTGACAGTGAGGGTGGTGATGGTGATGGAGGTCTGTGAGTGACAGTGAGGGTGGTGATGGTGATGGAGGTCTGTGAGTGACAGTGAGGGTGGTGATGGTGATGGAGGTCTGTGAGTGACAGTGAGGGAGGTGATGGTGATGGAGGTCTGTGAGTGACAGTGAGGGAGGTGATGGTGATGGAGGTCTGTGAGTGACAGTGAAGGCGGTGATGGTGATGGAGGTCTGTGAATGACAGTGAGGAAGGTGATGGTGATAGAGGGAGGGAGGAACCAGGATTCTCACCACCCTATCTTGGCGTACCTCCAGGAATTGACATCTTAAGCCAAACTGTGGAAACAAAGTGCTATGCGTGTCCCGTCCGCGTAGCTTGCTAATATAACCCTAGTGATGCTCTACCCTACGGCTGCCAGTGTCCCCCCCCCCTGTCTCTCGCCTCTAAACGGAGAGAGGGGAGTACTCCGGGCTCACCATAGCCCGTGCTACTTGGAGCTTTGTTCCAGGTAGCGAATCTTTAACAACAACTCTAAACGGAGCCTGTCTCATCCAGCCAGAAGATATATCTTCCGAACCTTTGCTCCGTTCCTCTGTTACCTGTGACAGACACGTGACACGTTACTTGAGACAGACACGTGACACGTTACCTGAGACAGGCACGTGACACGTTACCTGAGACAGACACGTGACACGTTACCTGAGACAGACACGTGACACGTTACCTGAGACAGGCACGTGACACGTTACCTGAGACAGACACGTTACACGTTACTTGAGACAGGCACGTGACACGTTACCTGAGACAGACACGTGACACGTTACCTGAGACAGACACGTGACACGTTACCTGAGACAGGCACGTGACACGTTACCTGAGACAGACACGTGACACGTTACCTGAGACAGGCACGTGACACGTTACCTGAGACAGGCACGTGACACGTTACCTGAGACAGACACGTTACACGTTACTTGAGACAGGCACGTGACACGTTACCTGAGACAGACACGTGACACGTTACCTGAGACAGACACGTGACACGTTACCTGAGACAGGCACGTGACACGTTACCTAAGACAGGCACGTGACACGTTACCTGAGACAGACACGTTACACGTTACTTGAGACAGGCACGTGACACGTTACCTGAGACAGACACGTGACACGTTACCTGAGACAGACACGTGACACGTTACCTGAGACAGACACGTTACACGTTAACCACCAGTATACTCCCACCTGCCACCACCAGTATACCCCCACCTGCCACCACCAGTATACTCCCACCTGCCACCACCAGTATACCCCCACCTGCCACCACCAGTATACTCCCACCTGCCACCGCCAGTATACTCCCACCTGCCACCACCAGTATACTCCCACCTGCCACCACCAGTATACTCCCACCTGCCACCACCAGTATACTCCCACCTGCCACCACCAGTATACTCCCACCTGCCACCACCAGTATACCCCCACCTGCCACCACCAGTATACTCCCACCTGCTACCACCAGTATACTCCCACCTGCCACCACCAGTATACTCCCACCTGCCACCACCAGTATACTCCCACCTGCCACCACCAGTATACCCCCACCTGCCACCACCAGTATACTCCCACCTGCCACCACCAGTATACTCCCACCTGCCACCACCAGTATACTCCCACCTGCCACCACCAGTATACTCCCACCTGCCACCACCAGTATACTCCCACCTGCCACCACCAGTATACTCCCACCTGCCACCACCAGTATACTCCCACCTGCCACCACCAGTATACCCCCACCTGCCACCACCAGTATACCCCCACCTGCCACCACCAGTATACTCCCACCTGCCACCACCAGTATACTCCTACCTGCCACCACCAGTATACTCCCACCTGCCACCACCAGTATACCCCCACCTGCCACCACCAGTATACTCCCACCTGCCACCACCAGTATACCCCCACCTGCCACCACCAGTATACTCCCACCTGCCACCACCAGTATACTCCTACCTGCCACCACCAGTATACTCCCACCTGCCACCACCAGTATACTCCCACCTGCCACCACCAGTATACTCCCACCTGCCACCACCAGTATACTCCCACATGCCACCACCAGTATACTCCCACCTGCCACCACCAGTATACCCCCACCTGCCACCACCAGTATACTCCCACCTGCCACCACCAGTATACCCCCACCTGCCACCACCAGTATACTCCCACCTGCCACCACCAGTATACCCCCACCTGCCACCACCAGTATAATCCAACCTGCCACCACCAGTATACTCCCACCTGCACCACCAGTATACCCCCACCTGCCACCACCAGTATACCCCCACCTGCCACCACCAGTTTACCCCCACCTGCCACCACCAGTGTACTCCCACCTGCCACCACCAGTATACTCCCACCTGCCACCACCAGTATACTCCCACCTGCCACCACCAGTATACTCCCACCTGCCACCACCAGTATACCCCCACCTGCCACCACCAGTATACTCCCACCTGCCACCACCAGTATACCCCCACCGGCCACCACCAGTATACTCCCACCTGCCACCACCAGTATACCCCCACCTGCCACCACCAGTATACCCCAACCTGCCACCACCAGTATACTCCCACCTGCCACCACCAGTATACTCCCACCTGCCACCACCAGTATACTCCCACCTGCCACCACCAGTATACTCCCACCTGCCACCACCAGTATACTCCCACCTGCCACCACCAGTATAGCCTAACCTGCCACCACCAGTATACCCCCACCTGCCACCACCAGTATACCCCCACCTGCCACCACCAGTACACCCCCACCTGCCACCACCAGTATACCCCCACCTGCCACCACCAGTATACTCCCACCTGCCACCACCAGTATACCCCCACCTGCCACCACCAGTATACTCCCACCAGCCACCACTAGTATACCCCCACCTGCCACCACCAGTATACTCCCACCTGCCACCACCAGTATACCCCCACCTGCCACCACCAGTATACTCCCACCTGCCACCACCAGTATACCCCCACCTGCCACCACCAGTATACTCCCACCAGCCACCACTAGTATACCCCCACCTGCCACCACCAGTATACTCCCACCTGCCACCACCAGTATACCCCCACCTGCCACCACCAGTATACTCCCACCTGCCACCACCAGTATACCCCCACCTGCCACCACCAGTATACCCCCACCTGCCACCACCAGTATACCCCCACCTGCCGCCATCAGTATACTCCCACCTGCCACCACCAGTATACTCCCACCTGCCACCACCAGTATACTCCCACCTGCCAGAAGGCACAGTTCCATTCGGTGCCGTGGAGGGGGGGCCAACAGGTGGGTGGGGGTGTACACTCTGCCAGGTGAGGACAGTAGGGGGGGGGGGACCAACAGGTGGGTGGGGGTGTACACTGTGCCAGGTGAGGACAGTAGGGGGGGGGGACCAACAGGTGGGTGGGGGTGTACACTGTGCCAGGTGAGGACAGTAGGGGGGGGGACCAACAGGTGGGTGGGGGTGTACACTGTGCCAGGTGAGGACAGTAGGGGGGGGGCCAACAGGTGGGTGGGGGTGTACAGTGAGCCAGGTGAGGACAGTAGGGGGGACCAACAGGTGGGTGGGGGTGTACAGTGAGCCAGGTGAGGACACACACATGGTACACACAGCTGTGTGCCAGCCTCACGTCACACAGTGGGAAGAAGCTGTACAGCTCTCACGGAGAGTGAAGCTGTCCGCGCCAACCCCACTACACAATTTATAGTCCTTGCATGAAGCTCAGAAGCTGCCTGAGGGGCTTGTGGCCATACTATATAATTATAATGCCGGGAGGAGCACGACTGTATGAGGTCATTATGCAGGTGCCACCACAAAACATGCAGCGGGTGTGAGTTGTGGCCCCCGGAGGGTGCCAAGTGCCTCCTCCCCTCGCCTCTACAGGGCCATTGTCTGCCTCTGGCGGTGAAGGTGCCGTCTACCGTTCACCCACAGCCAACACCTCTATATACCTCTCACAAGCGACGCACCTCTATAATGCTGGTAATGGTCACCTCTTGTGAGCTTGCGAGCTCGTCGGGCGGTGTGTGTGTGTGTGTGGGGCGTCGCCCCCCACACACACACACCTCACGGAGGCTCCTGATGGTAATATGTAAAAATAAATGTGGTTGACAAAATGTGGAAAGCTGGTAGAGGCGGTATATCGGGACTAGCGACGTGCCAGCAGTACTTGTTCAAAACTGAAGGCTCAGTAGTTGTTGGGTTAGCGGGCTGTGTACCTGCGTGCCGGAGTCACCTGTTCATTAGCCTGTGTTCTCGAGTGTGTGTCGGCGGCTGGTCAAGTGAGGCATAGAGACGCAGGTGATCGTCTGTGACTCTTGGACAATTGGATTCCAAACTGAGAAGTATAAGATTGTTCGTTCCTTGTCGTCCTTGTCGTCCTGTCTAACGTTGACGGGAGACAAGGCCACAACACAACCTCATTCACTGTGTGTTCTGTACTGAATAAATTATAACCAGAAATCATGAGCGGTCTGAGACGCAGCTGCCAAAGACAAGGGTTAAGGAATGAGTGACTCGAGAAGTATACTCCCAGTATATAGAAGTATAAAACAAAGAGTCACCTCGTTATACACGGAGAGTATGACGGACCCAGCGGGTCACACGGAGAGTATGACGGACCCAGCGGGTCACACGGAGAGTATGACGGACCCAGCGGGTCACACGGAGAGTATGACGGACCCAGCGGGTCACACGGAGAGTATGACGGACCCAGCGGGACACACGGAGAGTATGACGGACCCAGCGGGTCACACGGAGAGTATGACGGACCCAGCGGGACACACGGAGAGTATGACGGACCCAGCACTCAAGCGCCTTACCCTCCGAGTGTAAGCTCCCGTAGGGTAGTGACCCAAAATAGAAACTAAAGACCAATAAATAAACAATAATCTAGAAAACAGGTGCCTAGCAAGAGGGACTGAGCCTCAACACTACGGCTCTAATATGTGGGACAGGTCCCAAGAGAGGCTCTAATATGTGGGGCAGGTCTCAAGAGAGGCTCTAATATGTGGGGCAGGTCTCAAGAGAGGCTCTAATATGTGGGACAGGTCTCAAGAGAGGCTCTAATATGTGGGACAGGTCTCAAGAGAGGCTCTAATATGTGGGACAGGTCTCAAGAGAGGCTCTGATGTGTGGGACAGGTCTCAAGAGAGGCTCTGATGTGTGGGACAGGTCTCAAGAGAGGCTCTGATGTGTGGACAGGTCTCAAGAGAGGCTCCTCTTTATCTCACAAATCGGTGATACACACACAATAAAAATTAGCTATAAATAGGTGAAAATGTATGTATATATAATATAATTGGGTGCGTACTCCGCCCTATAAGGGTCATTAATAACCAGACTCGTAGGGTAAATTAAGTCAAAGTGACATCTTTGAGTGTAGACAGTGTTATTGTAGTAATGGATACCATTATAGAGCACCAAGGACACTACCAGCGCTGGAGACGAACCATAAATATATAATGGTTCGTCTAATATAATGGTTCATTAATATATAATGTAGACCCGAGTTATATCCAGCACATCTGCGCCTGCGCGGTACACAAGTAATTGTCTACTCATCCGGGGACATTTATTGACCAGTAAAGTTAGAGAATATAGAAAATGGGAGGTCTGTTAACTGTTGGAAGTTTGTTTGTAGGAACTGACGGATGCAGCGGGTGACACGGAGATTGTGACGGATGCAGCGGGTGACACGGAGATTGTGACGGATGCAGCGGGTGACACGGAGATTGTGACGGATGCAGCGGGTGACACGGAGATTGTGACGGATGCAGCGGGTGACACGGAGATTGTGACGGATGCAGTGGGTGACACGGAGATTGTGACGGATGCAGTGGATGACACGGAGATTGTGACGGATGCAGTGGGTGACACGGAGATTGTGACGGATGCAGTGGGTGACACGGAGATTGTGATAGATGCAGTGGGTGACACGGAGATTGTGACGGATGCAGTGGGTGACAGGGAGATTATGACGGATGCAGTGGGTGACACGGACATTATGACGGTTGCAGTGGGTGACACGGAGATTGTGACGGGTGACACGGAGAGTATGACGGATGCAGCGGATGACACGGAGAGTATGACGGATGCAGCGGGTGACACGGAGAGTATGACGGATGCAGCGGATGACACGGAGAGTATGACGGATGCAGCGGATGACACGGAGAGTATGACGGATGCAGCGGATGACACGGAGAGTATGACGGATGCAGTGGGTGACACGGAGAGTATGACGGATGCAGTGGGTGACACGGAGAGTATGACGGATGCAGCGGGTGACACGGAGAGTATGACGGATGCAGCGGATGACACGGAAGGACCCAGCTTAGACTAACTCAAGCAAGCACGGGACCCCTGAGAGGTTTGTGACGAATAAAGCAAGCAAGCAAGCAAGTAAGACAAGTCAAACATTCCGAAGTAAGGTGTCTTTGAAAGCTGAGAAGAGCTCAACTTGTTTCTTTAAGAAAGACAGCAACATAAGACTGTTGTTGTTGGCGATTGAGGAGACGAGGACGATCAACTCGAGGTATAGATTGACTAAGATGCCGAATCAAAACAATGAAAACAAATCTTCAAGAATTTCATACGTGAATTAAAGTGCATTTCTGGGTCAAGAAAAAAAAGTTGAAAAAAATAAATAAAGGATTTTTTTATATATAAAATCAAAGATCTTATTAAACTGATTTCTTACATGTAAATGATGTTACTTGATCAAATTACCCAAACAAAGGGATTAACACGAGCCTAATAAATCAATTGAGTGTGTCAGTAAAAGCGAACGATATATTTCTTATATTTTATTAAACAATTGGTCATTTAAGTTACAGTGGTTTGAAGGAAAAAGTGTTTGAGCCCAAGCTTGGTGTGACAAGTGCTCGGGGGTAGAGGGGAAACTACTCCAGAAAACAGAAGGTAATTACTAAAGAAAACGTGAAGCGGAAGAGCTACACCTGGCAAGGTCTTGTGTCTATTCTGCTTCTCCTCCTCCACTTGTCTACTCTCCTCCTCCTTCACCTGTCTACTCTCCTTTTGTCTACTACCCTCGTCCTCCACCTGTCTACTCTCCTCCTGTCCTCGTCCTCCACCTGTCTACTCTCCCCCTGTCTACTACCCTCGTCCTCCACCTGTCTACTCTCCCCCTGTCTACTACCCTCGTCCTCCACCTGTCTACTCTCCCCCTGTCTACTACCCTCGTCCTCCACCTGTCTACTCTCCCCCTGTCTACTACCCTCGTCCTCCACCTGTCTACTCTCCTCCTGCCCTCGTCCTCCACCTGTCAACTCTCCCCCTGTCCTCGTCCTCCACCTGTCTACTCTCCCCCTGTCTACTACCCTCGTCCTCCACCTGTCTATTCCCTTTATTTGCTTACTTGCCCACTTAACAATCTACTCCGTATGTATTCTATTCTTATTTTATGCTATTTTTTATTTACCTCTTTACTGCCCTTTATTCTTTTCTTTATTTAATTGTCTCGTTACCTCGTGGCTTCTGTTGTATAATTCTTCACATTATTATTATCTGTTCCGTTCATTTATTTCCTGTTTACACATATTTACTCTTAATCTATATTATTGTGAGGGATTGGTAGCCTCGCGCCTCTCCTCATTCTTTATCAGGGTTGCAGGGGTTTTCTCATTCTTTATCAGGGTTGCAGGGGTTTTCTCATTCTTTATCAGGGTTGCAGGGGTTTTCTCATTCTTTATCAGGGTTGCAGGGGTTTTCTCATTCTTTATCAGAGTTGCAGGGGTTTTCTCATTCTTTATCAGGGTTGCAGGGGTTTTCTCATTCTTTATCAGAGTTGCAGGGGTTTTCTCATTCTTTATCAGGGTTGCAGGGGTTTTCTCATTCTTTATCAGGGTTGCAGGGGTTTTCTCATTCTTTATCAGGGTTGCAGGGGTTTTCTCATTCTTTATCAGAGTTGCAGGGGTTTTCTCATTCTTTATCAGAGTTGCAGGGGTTTTCTCATTCTTTATCAGGGTTGCAGGGGTTTTCTCATTCTTTATCAGAGTTGCAGGGGTTTTCTCATTCTTTATCAGGGTTGCAGGGATTTTCTCATTCTTTATCAGGGTTGCAGGGATTTTCTCATTCTTTATCAGGGTTGCAGGGGTTGTCTCATTCTTTATCTGGGTTGCAGGGATTTTCTCATTCTTTATCAGGGTTGCAGAGGTTGTCTCATTCATTATATATTATCGTTACTCAGGCACCTGTATCTCTTGCCTCTGGGGCCCATCTTCTTAGTGGGTTTCTCTCCCGTCTTCCTCTTTATTGACTTCATTTATTCACTTGTTATTTGGTAATTGTGACAGGTTGTGGGACCTCACCTGACGCATAACAACCTCGTTAATTTGTTATAACTATCCATTGCTCTCAAATTGCGTCCACTTCCCCCGCTGCTTTGTGTTCACCTGGCTTCGTTTCCGCCCGGGGTTCGAACCCTTTGCCAATAATAACACAAGGAGCTATATACCTTGACTACCCCCCCTCCCCCCCCAGAGTTGGATTAAAGACTGTTTTTTTTATTTGATTTCCTGCATTTCGGAGTGATAGAGAATTTTTTTTTGGGGGGGTTGGTTGGTGGTGTTGGTGGAGTGTTGGTGGGGGTGTGTTGGTGGGGGTGTGTTGCCGGGGAGGAGGTATATAGGCTTGTGATCCTTGGTTGACCTACAATTGAAGTATCGGGCAAGTTGCTTGTACCCCCCCCTCTCTCCTCCTTCCCCTCCTCCTCCAACCGAACTGTTGACTGATCCTTCCGCCCCCCCCCCTTCCTCCCCTCCCACTCCCCCAAACACCTTCCCCTCAGCTTTACCTCAATATTCTCCCACTAACACCTTCCCCCGCCCCCCCCCCCCACCTGCACCCGCCTTCTCTGTACACATACGTATACACACACACACACACACACACACACACACACACACACACACACACACACACACACACACACACACACCAAAGAGCCAGAGCTCAACCCCCGCAAGCACAATTAGGTGAGTACACACACGCACCAGTTGATCAATATACCAATCGATTGACAGTTGAGAGGCGGGATCAAAGAACCAGAGCTCAACTCCCCCCAAGCACAACTAGGTGAGTACACACACGCACAGATACGTTCCCACACACGCGCGTGCGCCCTCATTTCTGCCATCCCAGCAGTGTTGTCTCACGGTATTAGTAGCTGTGTCCTCTTTCACCTGCCCCCCCCCCTCCTCCCTCCCCCTCCCCCCTCACCCCTCACCCCCTCCCCCATCACCCCCCCCCCCCTCACCCTGACTCCCCGTGCCTCATTCTCCTCATACCTCTCTAGTTTCCTCGTGTGTATTTTTGATTTGTTTAACTAGCCGCTAATTTTGCTGCGTTTCACCTCCTTGAAACTTTAAGGCATCTAGCGGGGGCGTTTAGCGCCGGCCACACCCACTTGCTGCACCCCTCCCCCTGCACCACCCCTGCACCTCCTCCTTGACCGCCCTCTTGTGGTGTATGTGTGTAGCCAGCTGCAGCAGTAGCCAGTGGTGGGGGGAGTAGCCACTGGTCGGGGGGGGTAGTAGCCAGTGGTGGGGGCCATGTACCGACTCAGTTCCCTGCGCCGCCACTTGGACAGCAAGACCAACCAGTACCCTCGTAGAGACCGTGACAAGCCCATGGGGCAGGAACTGAGTGCGGCGCGAGGTCCGCGTCCCCCGCCGCAGGAGGCCGAGGGCGGCGGGGCCGGGCCTCGTCTCGAGGACGAGGACGAGCTCCTCTCCCGATATTCATCGAGGAACAGGATACTCCCTACCCGCCAAGACCGAGATGACGCCGCTTGTTCAGGTGAGCTACAACCCTATGGATGTCAACACTGGTTGATTGATTGATTAAGGCACCCCAGGAGGTGGCACGGGCATGAATAGCCCGCTGGTGATAGATGTTTGGAGTGAATGTGGTGTTTGGTGGTGTAACATCTTAAAGTGTTTGGAGCTGGGGGTCAACACACTGGTGTATCCGGCTATATAGAGAGGTGCACAGGGTCGTTGCTGGATATAGGCTTTAGCTGAGGCGGTCACTTTACGAGAGTGGTGTGGGCCATAGGGAAGATAGTCTGGGCACCGCCACTTCAGAGGGAGTGTGTCGTAACTATCACTACCACCTGTGGTAGGCCTGGTCGAGAACCGGGCCGCGGGGATACTAAAAGCCCCGAAATCATCTCAAGATAACCTCAAGATAACCAACTCTACAAACAAGTTGAGAGAGTGAGTTCAGAGAGGCAGAAGTAGAGGTGGATGTGTAGGCTGTGACAGATGCAGGGGTAGAGGTGTGTGTGTGTGTGTGTGTGTGTGTGTGTGTGTGTGTGTGTGTGTGTGTGTGTGTGTGTGTGTGTGTGTGTGTGTGTGTGTGTGTGATAGGGTTGTAAGGTGCCGAAATATAGTAGAGCAGAGAGGGCAGTAAGGTCTGATGGAGAGGTCTGCAAGGTCTATAAGGAAGGTCTGCAGGAAGGAGCAGGGATGTAAACAGAGGGAAGACATACGTGGAAGTATAGAGGGACACTATAGATGCACGTCAGGTGGGATAGAGAAAACTGTAGGATGTGGTCCAGTCAAACAGAAAACTATGTCACAAATCTTTATTATAATGATACAAATTTCTGTAACACGACTGTAAACTGGGGGCGCACGCTGCTGTACACTACGGAGCGAGCGGCTGTTGAATGGAGAATAGAATTATAGGATTGGGGCAGCTATTATTGTTAACATCTGTATTGACAACAATGAATTACAATTTTGCCTAATCTGAGGATTTCAATTAAGTCTTATGAAAGTGAGGATAATGCTGGTATTCACTGTCACACAGGACAGAGGGTCATACACAAGACAATAGGTCTAAACTGTAGGCTGAAGCACACATATATATCATGGTTACAATCAATGTTTTAATGTACGAATATGTAAATCCAACTTTCTATTGTGCACTGCCACACAAGGACAGGGATGGGTTCATAAGTGATGCAGCTTAAAAATAATATAAATAAAATTGTTCTTCATTCTTTAAAATGGACAAGCATATTTTAGATAAATTGTTAGGATGTCATTCAGTACACCAGATTCAATGAAATGGTTACACAGTTGGTGGTACAATAAGAGAAAAGAAGGGAGTACCACCTCTGGCTGGAAGAAGGGGGACCCATAGCCTCGGAGGAAACCACACATAACGCATTGGAGGGAATGTAGGTCCCCTCCAATACAGTTTCTGTGTGCTTTTCTCCTACCACCCCCTTCCTTTTTTTTTTTTTTTTTTTTTTTTTTTTTTGCTTTATTGTGTATTTAAAGGTTACAAAACATACAAGACAAATGCCTAAAGGTTATGGATCTCTTGAAGCTCCTCCGCTTCTGGACAGGAACCGAGGACGCAGCAAGCATTTCCCCTCTGGATCGCCACACTGAGGCGCTGAAACAAAAAACTGGAAGCCCTTGGGTCTCTGGTGACGGCAATGAGCTTGGAACCCAATTCCTTGAGAAATCCCAAGGCACTCTTGCCCCCAGGGGCCATGCGTCTCAGACGCTATGGGAACAAAGAGGTATTGACCTTCCAGTCATCTGTACTTGAGTAAGTTTGCTGTTTCCCTGTGGTTGGCCGCCCCACCTGCTTGATCAGCTCCGAAGTGTACATAGGTGTCAGCCAGGGTGGATACACATGTGTAGTCCCACACCAACTGTCTACCCTCCTTCCATGAGTATATGGTGATGCCATCAGGGCGAAGTGCGGGGAAATCCGGGTTTTGGACCCCTAGGATGCGAGGTTCTCTTTCCGCTGGGCACCCAGCTGAGACGAGGCTTCTCTTGATGATGTCATTGACCTCGTTGTGTCTTGCATGCCAGCCCTTTGTGCTTCCGCAATGCAACCCATGCAGTCCGTATTGGTCTGCTTCCACCCTGTTGCAAATACACTTGTATTCAGTGTGAATTGGGGCACCAAGGTGGAGGGCCACTGCTACACGAAGGGATTCTGGATCTAGACGCGTGCCATTTGTTGACATGGGTACTGCCAGGAGGAAGTCTCCTGCATGGGGGGCAGGCACTGCTCTGAGGCGGGCTTTCTCCTTGTCTGATGTTGCGGCGCTGAGCATGGCATCAGCTACTTTTTCCACTAGAGGGTGGTCCCAGCCGGACTGTTTGTGTTGTTTTGTTGGCTCTATAATGGTTGCTGGGGCTGCATGAGCATTCAGTGAAAGTAGGATCGTGTATTCCTGCTGAATCTCTCAGGGTTGCAGGTAAGATATCTCTGACGAAGTCGTGCGATGCGTGGGAGGAGGAAAGGAAGGCTGGTTGAGCAATTTGGGAGGCTGTGCGAAAAGGTACAAAGGTCTTTTGGTCTTTTGGTCTTTCTTCCTCAAAGAAAGGTCTTTTGATCCCAGTCCAAAAGGAGAAAAGCGAAAAGCAACAGAAGAATCCATGGTTCAATCAGGAATGTAAGGTAGCGAAGCAATTGAGTAAACGAACATGGAGAAACTACAGGAATATCAGAACACCGGAGAGCAGGGAGAGATACCAGAGGGCAAGGAATGAGTACATCAGAGTGAGGAGGGAAGCAGAGAGACTGTTTGAAAATGACATCGCGAGTAAAGCCAAGACTCAACCAAAGCTGCTCCACAGCCACATCAGGAGGAAAACAGCAGTGAAGGAACAAGTGATGAAACTGAGAAAAGGGGAGAATAGATACACAGAGAATGACAAGGAGGTGTGTGAAGAACTCAACAAGAGGTTCAAGGAGGTCTTCACAATAGTTCAAGGAGAAGCCCCTGCGCTAAATGAGGAGGAGGCAAACCAAGCAACCTTGGAGGATTTTGACCTCACCAGTGATGAGGTCAAAAGGAATCTGATGGCGCTGAATGTGACAAAAGCTGTTGAGCCTGACGGAATCTCACTGTGGATACGAAAGAAAGGTGCAGAAGCACTAAGTGTGCCACTCTCTATGGTGTATAACAGGTCACTGGAAACAGGAGACCTTCCAGAAAGCTGGAAAACAGCTAATGTAGTCCTAATGTACAAAAAGGGTGACAGGCAAGAGGCACTGAACTACTGGTCAGTTTCCCTAACTTGTATACCATGCAAGGTGATGGAGAAGATCGTGAGGAAAAGGCTCGTAGAGCATCTGGAGGGAAAGAGCTTTGTAACACCACCAACATGGGTTCAGAGATTATAAATGGGTTCAGAGATGGTAAATCGTGCCTCATAGGGTTAATAGAATTCTATGACCACGCAACAAAAATTAGGCAGGAAAGAGAAGGGTGGGCAAACTGCATTTTCTTGGACTGTCAGTAAGCTTTTGACACAGTACCCTATAAAAGGCTGTTACGAAGGTTAGAGCAACAACCAGGAGTAAAAGGGAAGGTGCTCCAGTGGATAATGGAGTATCTAAGCAACAGGAAGCAGCGAGTAACTGTGAGGGTGGAGGCATCAGAGTGGCGAGATGTCACCAGCGGAGTCCCACAGGGCTCTGTACTTGAACCCATCCTGTTTCTAATAAATGTAAACGATCTTCCAGAGGGTATAGACTCATTCCTCTCAATGTTTGCTAATGATACAAAAATTATGAGAAGAATCAAGACAGATGATGATAGACAGAGACTACAGGACGACCTGGACAAACTGGAGGAATGGTCTAGAACATGTCTGCTAAAGTTCAACTCAGGAAAGTGTAAGGTGATGAAATTAGGCGAAGGGAGCAGGAGGCTGAACACAAGGTACCATCTGGGAGGTGAAACCCTGCAAGAGTCAAATAGAGAGAAAGATCTGGGGGTTGATATCACACCGAACCCGTCCCCAGAGGCCTAAATCAAAAGGATATCATCAGCGACATATGCTAGACTGGCCAATATAAGAAATGCCTTTCAAACTTGTGTAAGGAATCGTTCAGGACCCTGTATACCACTTATGTCAGACCAATCCTGGAATATGCAGCTCCAGCTTGGAGTCCATACCTAGTTAAACACAACACAAAGTTAGAGAAGATCTAGCGGTATGCCACCAGACTTGTCCCGGAACTGAGAGGTATTAGCTACGAGGAAAGGCTAAAGGAGCTGAACCTCACATCCATAGAAGACAGAAGAGTAAGGGAGACATGATAACCACCTACAAAATTCTCAGGGGAATTGATAGGGTGGACAAAGACAAACTCTTTAGCATGGGCGGAACACGAACAAGGGGACACAGGTGGAAGCTGAGTACCCAAATGAGCCACAGAGACATCAGAAACAACTTTTTCAGTGTCAGAGTAGTTAGTAAATGGAATGCATTAGGCAGTGATGTGGTGGAGGCTGACTCCATACACAGTTTCAAATGTTGATATGATAAGAGTCCAGTAGGCTCAGGAATCTGTACACCAGTTGATTGACAGTTTAGAGGCAGGACCAAAGAGCCAAAGCTCAACCCCCGCAAGCACAACTAGGTGAGTACAACTAGGTGAGTAATAGGCCAGCAGGTCAAAAATCTTGTACGGTTTCACATTCAACAATATAGTGTTCTAGTAAATGCATTAAAGGTTTGTCACAGAGTTTACAATCTGAATATTCTGGTAGTGGTTCAGCCTCACTAACCTGCCAGATGTGTCTATAACCAAGGCGAATTACCGCAATCATCACATCACATTGCCTGGTCCGGTTACTGTGCTGACCATACAAATAACTGTTATTACAAAAGTTATCATAGCTTTTAATGCTGCAGCTTTCAGGTCTCTGGCCATTTCTTAGTCCTTCTAAATTTGAAGTAATTTCTTTAATTTATACGTTTCTAATAATTACATTATATAGTCCAAAGTCATAACCAGGATATAGGCTGAGGCACAGAGGGTGTAGGGCAGGGTGTACAAGGCCATATAAGATTTGTTTGTTCTTGTTCATATATTTTGTATTTGGCCATTTTCTTTTGCTTTTACACGTTGATTCAGGAATGTAGTTTAGGTCAATTGTGGCTTTACCTGTGCCTGAAGTCACACGCAGGCGCCTCTAACCCGTGACTCGCCAAGTTGTCTTGCCGGAGCGTCTATATCTCCTCATAACACCCTTGTCGGCACAAGGTGGTGCAGGATAATACTCTTATAATACTCTTTATATACCTTTCCACTGTCACAAGTCACAATACCTTAATAGTTAACGTCGATATCATCCCACCATCTCCTTCGACCTGATATGCAATGTTCCTACTGACGCAACCCGTTCTCGCACTTTCTTACAGTCAATATTGACTTATTAAATAAGTGCATATGTGACATACTAATTTATTGTGAATATTTTAGTTTACCTTGAAAAGCTTCAAAGAAAACACCGACCTTACCTAACTTTCTTAGTATGTTAAGATAAGCATCTTATTGCTTCGTAATTACAATTATTACTTATCCAATTATAGGTATAGATACATAGTTGCAGCGTTACAGTACAAACATTCTGTTAGATTTAAAGAACGAGGTAGTACAATACAATACATACAATACGTATATTGTTCCATGCAAGATTCTTTAGGTCAGTAATCTCAAGACTACTCTACACTCTAGTTTGCATATTATATCTGAAAACCCAAGATCTAGAAACACAATTAAAATCAGATTAAAAGTAACTTAATCAAAGATATTTTTAAACAATAAATTCATGATGAGTGTCTTAATTCATTATATCGAACTGCAGATTAATAAACAAGATGCGTCACCACACAAGACAGTGAGGACACTACAACTGACTGCCTCCTGATAATCACACAACATCTAAGTTTGGGAACCATGAAATAAGTCACCTTAACGTCCACTCACCAAGTGTCTGACTAAGTTGAATAGAGAGAGTGAGGTATCTGCAGTTGACACTAATCTTTTCCTTAACGAGGCAATTTGAATGGTCGATGCTTGTGACGTTTGAAAATGGTATCCAGGTGTGATGGGATCTGTGGCAGACACAAGTTTTAAGTCTTCCTCCCCCTGGAAGACCCCAAAGGCCGCCCCACCCAAGGGAGGTGAGCTCCTGGTGGGTCAAGAGTCTTACCCCTGACCCACAAGGGTCTCACCCCTGACCCACAAGGGCTCCCCGACACTGTGGACGCCCCGGTGGGCTGCGTGACAGAGACTATCAACACTGGGACTCACAGGTGACAAATGGCTGCTGGTGTTTGAGGCATGTTGGTGTGCGACAACTGTTGTGTTTGACTCTCTCTTCCTAGGAGCTCCTGCCTTAGGGCCCCATCTCGTAGCTATTAAATATTTGATATATTTATTTCTCTGTACGTTGTAGTAGTTTATGGTATATACATCTACTCTTCAAGCTGTGTCTGTATACCGTCCTTTACTGTGCTCTCTATGTTTTTCATGCTATTGTCCTTCTCTTTGCCTCCAGACACCGCCTGTTGAAACATGGGCTAATTCTCCTCTTGATTTCCTTTTATCTCCCTCAGTGGTTACCTTGAGGTTACCTTGAGGTGCTTCCGGGGCTTAGCGTCCCCGCGGCCCGGTCGTCGACCAGGCCTCCTGGTGGTATAACCTTCATTCAGCTTTGTTTTGGTCGCTACTCAGTCTATCATGTCTTCTTCGTGTTGGTTATCCTCACTTTGCTTCCCTATACTATTCCCTCCAGGAATTCTCTCACTTTCTCGTATTTCCTTTTCTGTGATGTTAGCTGCATATTGTCTTTCTTGAGGGTTTGTGTGTGGCCATTATTGTCAGTATGTATTCCAAGACTACAACACTTGTCCCTGCTCCTGTGGTGTTGCTCCGTGCGTCCCTCACATGTTGCGTCCCTCACATGTTGCGTCCCTCACATGTTGCGTCCCTCACATGTTGCGTCCCTCACATGTTGCGTCCCTCACATGTTGCGTCCCTCACATGTTGCGTCCCTCACATGTTGCGTCCCCCTCACATGTTGCGTCCCCTCACATGTTGCATCCTTCACATGTTGCGTCCCTCACATGTTGCGTCCCTCACATGTTGCGTCCCCCTCACATGTTGCGTCCCCTCACATGTTGCATCCTTCACATGTTGCGTCCCTCACATGTTGCGTCCCTCACATGTTGCTTCAGGAAAATAATATTGCTCAACATCAGCAAAGAAAAGAAGAATAAATAACAAATATCGATTGATTTTAGGAGCAGCTACAGTCGGGTGTGGCTCTACCGGGTCGGGTGTGGCTCTACCGGGTCGTGTGTGGCTCTACCGGGTCGTGTGTGGCTCTACCGGGTCGGGTGTGGCTCTACCGGGTCGGGTGTGGCTCTACCGGGTCGGGTGTGGCTCTACCGGGTCGGGTGTGGCTCTACCGGGTCGTGTGTGGCTCTACCGGGTCGGGTGTGGCTCAGTACCGGGTCGGGTGTGGCTCAGTACCGGGTCGAGTGTGGCTCAGTACCGGGTCGAGTGTGGCTCAGTACCGGGTCGGGTGTGGCTCAGTAAAGGGTCGGGTGTGGCTCAGTACCGGGTCGGGTGTGGCTCAGTACCGGGTCGGGTGTGGCTCAGTACCGGGTCGGGTGTGGCTCAGTACCGGGTCGGGTGTGGCTCAGTACCGGGTCGAGTGTGGCTCAGTACCGGGTCGGGTGTGGCTCAGTACCGGGTCGGGTGTGGCTCAGTACCGGGTCGGGTGTGGCTCAGTATCGGGTCGGGTGTGGCTCAGTACCGGGTCGGGTGTGGCTCAGTACCGGGTCGGGTGTGGCTCAGTACCGGGTCGAGTGTGGCTCAGTACCGGGTCGGGTGTGGCTCAGTACCGGGTCGGGTGTGGCTCAGTACCGGGTCGGGTGTGGCTCAGTACCGGGTCGGGTGTGGCTCAGTACCGGGTCGGGTGTGGCTCAGTACCGGGTCGGGTGTGGCTCAGTATCGGGTCGGGTTGAGCGGAAGAAAGTTAGAGGCATCGGGCGGCGGCGGCGCCAATATCGGGTCACCGGAGATGGGGAAGACTGCCGCCTGCCCTGACAACCTGTATTGTGTACTCACCTAGTTGTATTCCCCTAGTTGTGATTGCGGGGGTTGAGCTTTGTCTCTTTGCTCCCGCCTCTCAACCGTCAATCAACTATCTGTAACAAGGACGGGAGAAATGGCCCTCTTTTGTCCACTATCCCGCCCTTGGTTAACTATTCTAGAGTCCTCCCCCCCCCTAGAGTCCCTACTGCAACCTACCTACTTCAACACCTTGCCACCTAGGTATTTGATTACCTAGGTACTACACCACAACCCGTTCTCGCACTTTCGTATAGTCAATATTGATTTATTAAATACGTGCATATGTGACATACTAAACATACTAGTTTACCTTGAAAAGCTTCATAGAAAACACCGACCTTACCTAACCTTCTTAGTATGTTAAGATAAGCATCTTATTGCTTCGTAATTACAATTATTACTTAACCTATTATAGGTATAGGTTAAGTAATAATTGTACCTATTATAGGTATAGGTTAAGTAATACTTAACCTATTATAGGTATAGGTTAAGTAATAATTGTAATAACGAAGCAATAAGATGCTTATCTTAACATACTAAGAAGGTTAGGTAAGGTCGGTGTTTTCTATGAAGCTTTTCAAGGTAAACTAGCATGTTTAATATGTCACATATGCACGTATTTAATAAGTCAATATTGACTGTAAGAAAGTGCGAGAACGGGTTGCCGGAGGACAGGTTGGGCCAATATACAAGAATATGCCCAACGTCTGCGGTTTGTTATGTTCTTTAGTGGTTGTGATAATGTTCTTGTGTGTACAGTGTCAAGAACACTCTTGTGCTTCTTTCTCAAATATACACTAGAAGGTGTGACGTCATGAAGTAGAGTTGAACGTTGCTGATTGATGACGTCATATTGGATGAACATATGACTCGGTGACGTCATTGATTATTGAATCGGTGACGTCATGGACCTGTGCATATGACGAGATATGTGCTTTAAATATTATCCAGAGAGAGAGAGACAGACAGACAGAGAAAATGAGAGAAAGAGAGAGAGAGAGACAGAGACAGAGACAGAGACAGAGAGAGAGACAGAGGCAGAGAGAGGCTATTTAAAAAACAAACAGTCCAAGTATTAAAGAGTCTATAAGAGTTGCCAGATCCTCAATATATGTTTACTGTGTTGTGGTATTGTCTGGGTGCTGAGACACTAATGAGATGAGCCATTGTCTTGTGCCGTCTGATACAAAACCCTTGACAAAAGACACCATTGTTCACCTACTAATTAACCTGCCAGTAGATTAGACGCTCATCAGGAAACAGTTAATGATTGAACAAGAGTAGTTGGCTGGTTATTCAAGAGGTATTCCCTACTGGGATTAATTTGCAGGCCACAGGCTTACTTTTATTGATTTATTTATTTTCATTTATATTGATTTGATTTTATTGATGAATTTTGTATTTGAATTGAGTGTGTGTGTGTGTACTCAACTAGTTGTGCTTGCGGGGGTTGAGCTCTTGCTCTTTAGTCCCGTCAATCAACTGGTATACAGGTTCCTGAGCCTACTGGGCTCTATCATATCTACATTTGAAACTGTGTATGGAGTCAGCCTCCGCCACATCACTGACTAGTGCATTCCACCTGACAACTACTCCGACACTGAAAAAGTTCTTCCCACTGTCTCTGTGGCTCATTTGGGTACTCAGTTTCCAACTTTGTCCACTTGTTCTCGTCCCACCATTGTTAACAATTTATCTATATCTACCCTGTCGATTCCTCTTAGAATTTTGTAGGTAGTGATCATGTCTCCCAGAGCTCTCCCGACTTATAGCGTCGTGAGGTGCATTCCACACAGCCACTCCTCTTAACTCATGCCTCTTAGTTCTGGGACTAGCCTAGTGGCATACTTCTAAACTTTTTCCAGCTTCGTCTTGTGCTTGACAAGGTACGGGCTCCATGCTGAGGCCGCATACTCCAGGATTGGTCTTACATATGTGGTGTACAAGATTCTGAATGATTCCTTGCACAGGTTCCTGAAGGCTGTTCTGATGTTAGCCAGTCTCGCATATGCCGCAAATGTTATTCTTTTATGTGGGCTTCAGGAGACAGGTTTGGCGTGATATCAACTCCTAGATCTTTCTCTCTTTCCGTTTCATGAAGGACTTCATCTCCCATTAGGTATCCTGTGTCTGACCTCCTGTTTCCACTGCCCCGTTTCATGACCTTACATTTACTCGGGTTGAACTTTAATAGCCATTTGTTGGATCATTACATTGTCTAGGTCATCTTATAGCCTCCTACTATCATCCTCAGTTTCAATTCTCTTCATATTTTTTGCATCATCAGCAAACAATGAGAGGAACGAGTCTTCCCTCTGGGAGATCATTTACATATATCAAAAGCAATATCAATCCAAGGACTGACCCCTGCGGGACTCCACTGGTGACGTCTCGCCAATCTGAGACCTCGCTCCTCACAGTGACTCGCTGTGTTCTGTTGCTTAGGTACTCCCTTATCCAATGGAGTACCTTCCCTTTCACTCCTACCTGCATCTCCAGCTTGTGCACTAGGTTCCTACGTGGTACTGTGTCAAAGGCTTTCTGGCAATCCAAAAATATGCAGTCTGCCCACCCCTCTCTTTCTTGCCTGATTTTTGTTGTCTGGTCGTAGAGTTCAGTTAATCCTGTGAGGCAGGGCTTACCATCCCTGAACCCATGTTGATGCTGTGTTACAAAGTTCTTTCGCTCCAGATGTTCCACAAGCTTTTTTCGCACGATTTTCTCCATCAACTTGCATGGTATACAGGTTATGGACACTGGCCTGTAGTTCAGTGCCTCCTGTCTATCACCCTTCTTGTATATCGGGACTACGTTAGCCAGCTTCCAAATTTTTGGCAGTTCACCTGTTACCAGTGATTTGTTGTACACTGGAGAGTGGCAGGCACAGTGCTTCTGCTCCTGTGTGTGCGTGTGTGTGTACTTACCTAATTGTACTTGCGGGGGTTGAGCTCTGGCTCTTTGGTCCCGCCTCGCAACGGTCAATCAACTAATGTACAGGTTCCTGAGCCTACTGGGCTCTATCATATCTACACTTGAAACTGTGTATGGAGTCAGCCTCCACCACATCACTTCCTAATGCATTCCATTTGTCAACCACTCTGACACTGAAAAAATTCTTTCTAACGTCTCTATAGCTCATTTGGACACTCAATTTCCACCTGTGTCCCCTAGTGCGTGTGACCCTTGTGTTAAAAAGTCTGTCTTTATCTACCCTATCAATTCCTCTGAGAATCTTGTATGTGGTGATCATGTCCCCTTCTAACTCATCTGTCTCCCAGTGACGTGAGGTTTAATTCCCGTAGTCTCTCCTCGTAGCTCATACCTCTCAGTTCGGGTACAAGTCTGGTGGCAAACCTTTGAACCTTTTCCAGTTTAGTCTTATGCTTGACTAGATATGGACTCCATGCTGGAGCCGCATACTCCAGGATTGGTCTGACATATTTGGTATATAATGTTCTGAAAGATTCCTTACACGAGTTTCTGAAGGTCGTTCTTATGTTAGTCAACCTGGCATATGCCGCTGATGTTATCCTCCTGATATGAGCTTCAGGGGACAGGTCTGGCGTGATATCGACCCCCAGGTCTTTCTCTCTCTCTGACTCTTGAAGTTGTTCATCTCCCAAATGATACCTTGTATCTGGTCTCCTGCTCCCTACACCTATCTTCATTACATTACATTTGCTTGGGTTAAACTCTAACAACCATTTGCTCGACCATTCCTGCAGCTTGTCCAGGTCTTTTTGAAGCTTTAAGCTGTCCTCTGTCTTAATCCTTCTCATAATTTTGGCGTCGTCAGCAAACATTGAGAGGAATGAGTCTATACCCTCTGGGAGATCATTTACATATATCAGAAACAGGATAGGTCGGAGTACAGAGCCCTGTGGGACTCCACTGGTGACTTCACGCCATTCTGAGGTCTCACCCCTCACTATAACTCTCTGCTTCCTATTGCTTAGGTATTCCCTTATCCACTGGAGCGCCCTACCAGTTACTCCTGCCTGTTTCTCCAGCTTATGCATCAGCCTTTTATGGGGTACTGTGTCAAAGGCTTTCCGACAGTCCAAAAAAATGCAGTCCGCCCATCCTTCTCATTCTTGCTTAATCTTTGTCACCTGATCGTAAAATTCTATTAAGCCTGTAAGGCAAGATTTACCCTCCTTGAACCCATGTTGATGGGGTGTCACGAAGTCCCTTCTCTCCAGATGTGTTACTAGGTTTTTCTCACAATCTTCTCCTTCACCTTGCATGGTATACAAGTCAAGGACACTGGCTTGTAGTTCAGTTTCTCTTGTCTGTCGCCCTCTTTGTATATTGGGACTACATTAGCCGTCTTCCATATTTCTGGTAGGTCTCCCGTTTCCAGTGACCTACTGTACACTATGGAGAGTGGCAAACAAAGTGCTTCTGCACACTCTTTTAATACCCATGGTGAGATTCCGTCCGGCCCAACAGCCTTTCTCACGTCCAGCTCCAATAGATGCCTCTTGACCTCATCTTTTGTAATTTCGAACCCTTCCAAGGTCGCCTGGTTTGCTGCCACCTCTCCTAGCGCTGCGACATCTCCCTGTTCTATTGTAAAGACCTCCTGGAACCTTTCGTTGAGTTCTTCACACACCTCTTTGTCATTCTCTGTGTACCTGTCCTCGCCCACCCTAAGTTTCATCACCTGTTCCTTCACTGTTGTCTTCCTCCTGATGTGACTGTAGTAGCTTTGGTTCGGTCTTGACTTTATTAGCTATATCATTTTCATACCTTTTCTCAGCTGCTCTTCTCACACTAACATACTCGTTCCTGGTTCTCTGGTATCTCTCTCTACTTTCTGGTGTTCTGTTATTACGGAAGTTCCTCCATGCCCTTTTGTTCAGCTCCTTTGCTTTCATATATTTCCTATTAAACCACGGATTCTTCCTTTGCTTCTCTGTTTTTCCTGTCGGGCTGGGACAAATCTGCTTACAGCCTCCTGACACTTTTGGGTGACATAGTCCATCATGTCTTGTACGGACTTGGTTCTGAGTTCTGTGTCCCATGGTATACCCCTTAGGAATTTATTCATCTCATAGTTTCCCTTTCGGTACGCCAGCCCTTTGTTTCCCAGTTCTTATTTTGGGGAGATAATTCCTAGCTCAACCAGGTACTCAAAGCTCAATACACTATGATCACTTATTCCCATTGTGTGTGTGTGTGTGTGTGTGTGTGTGTGTGTGTGTGTGTGTGTGTGTGTGTGTGTGCGTGTGTGTGTGTGTGTGTGTGTGTGTGTGTGTGTGTGTGTGTGTGTGTGTGTGTGTGTGTGTTTAAATATTAGACCAACTACCAACCGTCTGCAGGATGCAGCCCCTAAAACTGTCCAACACCCAGGTACCTATTTCTTGCTAAGCGAACAGGTACACGATGGAAAAGGAATAACTCGACCTTAAGCCAGGATCGTTAAAGCAGCGGCCATCTTCCAATTAAGACGCATTCATCAATTTTTACTTATTGTGAATTAAAAATAAATTTGTTCTCAAATAAATTAATATTACTTTATATTAAAGTTATATGTATAGTTAGGAATAGGTTAGGTTAGGTTTTTAAGGTTCCGTTGGTGATTATTTGCATTTTAAGTGGTTTCATGAAGTATTTCAACCCGTCCTCGACTCAAGTCCATTACATTCAGCGGTCAACCCCACAGACCCATTCATAAATTTTAACATGCTGTTTATTCAAAACGGGAATTTTCTCAAGTATAAATTAATATTATAATATATTAGCATATTGTGTATATATAGGCATAGGATAGGTTAGGTTAGGTGTTTAGGTTCTGTTGGCGATTATTTGTATTTGTAGTACGTGGGTGAAGCATTTATAGCGTTGTGATTCGAACAAAATTCGTCAGTGAAGCACTTGTTCCGGAAGTGTTCGAACGTCAGCAGTTGTGAGTCGTGTGTAAGCCGCTTTTCATTCATAAACAGCTGGGGTTTGGCGGGTGCATGGAATCACTTTTGGATCTTTGTTTGGAGGACGGGCTGGTATTTACAGCGTAGCGATTCGAACAGAGGTCGCCAGCGAAGCACTGTTCGAGAAATGTTCGAACGTGATCAGTTGTGAGTCCCTGTGGAAACTATTTTTCATTCATAATCACGGGGTTTGGCGTGTGTGTGAACGAGCATTTGAGCTTTGTTGATGAATATGTCCTGGCAGGGACTGCTGACTTGTTGCTGCTCCTACCGACCGTACTCATACTCTCGCTCTCTCTCTCTCTCTCTCTCTCTCTCTCTCTCTCTCTCTCTCTCTCTCTCTCTCTCTCTCTCTCTCTCTCTCTCTCTCTCTCTCTCTCTCTCTCTCTCTCTCTCTCTCTCCCTCTCTTTCTCTTTTTTAAAAATCTTTATTATTCTGCGAGTGTAAATTTGATTCAATAAGAAACAAAAATAAGCTTTCCAAAAAAGGTTATACAAAGATCTTTTGTCCTGCCAAGGATTACCTCCCATGTTTACGCCAAGAGCACTAAGCCTATTGTATATTTTGTGATCTCCATCATCCTCTCCACCCAAGTTACAGTGTAATAAATATAGTATGTGTTTAGTTTTATATTTATGTATTTGACTATAAGCCTTTTGCACGATATATATATATATATATATATATATATATATATATATATATATATATATATATATATATATGTATATATATATATATATATATATATATATATTGGTAGCAGTCTTTCCTGTAGACATATATTATTAAATATGACCGAAAAAGTAAGATTAATAATTCTAACACGAATTTTCTCGATCTTTCTTACGTTTCTATTCACTGTTGATGGTAATTCAAAAATCAATTCTCCAAAATTCATTTTTATTTCTAGTCTGACGCGACACTTGAGCGCGTTTCGTAAAACTTATTACATTTTCAAAGACTTTAGTTTACACACACACACACACAACTTTAACTGAATAGAGCTTAAACATCTTCGAGTTTTTTATACCTACATTTGAGTGAGGTGACATGTTACAATAGTTTTGGATGAGGTGAAAATAAACTTTTTACACAAGGCAGAACACGAAACAATGTGTATTAAAGGTGGGTAACTGCAGAAGGCCTATTTTTATTGGCCCATATTTCTTGATGCTTCTATATTGGAGCGGAGTCTTGAAGTGGGTAGAATATAGTTGTGCATTAATTGGCTGTTGATTGCTGGTGTTGATTTTTTGATGTGTAGTGCCTCGCTGATGTCGAGCCGCCTGCTATCGCTGTATCTATCGATGATTTCTGTGTTGTTTGCTAGGATTTCTCTGGCGATGGTTTGGTTGTGGGAAGAGATTATATGTTCCTTAATGGAGCCCTGTTGCTTATGCATTGTTAATCGCCTGGAAAGAGATGTTGTTGTCTTGCCTATATACTGAGTTCTTTGGGGCTTACAGTCCCCAAGTGGGCATTTGAAGGCATAGACGACGTTGGTCTCCTTTAAGGCGTTCTGCTTTGTGTCTGGAGAGTTTTTCATGAGTAGGCTGGCCGTTTTTTTGGTTTTATAGTAGATCGTCAATTGTATCTTCTGATTTTTGTCTGTAGGGATAACGTTCCTATCAACAATATCTTTCAGGACCCTTTCCTCCGTTTTATGAGCTGTGGAAAAGAAGTTCCTGTAAAATAGTCTAATAGGGGGTACAAGTGTTGTGTTAGTTGACTCTTCAGAAGTTGCATGGCGTTTTACTTTCCTTTTTATAATGTCTTCAACGAAACCATTGGAGAAGCCGTTGTTGACTAGGACCTGCCTTACCCTACAGAGTTCTTCATCGACTTGCTTTCATCCTGAGCTGTGGCTGAGAGCACGGTCGACATAAGCGTTAACAACACTCCTCTTGTACCTGTCTGGGCAGTCACTGTTGGCATTGAGGCACATTCCTATGTTTATTTCCTTAGTGTAGACTGCAGTGTGGAAAACTCCGCTCCTTTCCATGACTGTTACATCTAGAAAGGGCAGCTTCCCATCCTTCTCCATCTCGTAAGTGAAACTCAAAAGAGAATTCCGCTCGAATGCCTCCTTCAGCTCCTGCAGATGTCTGACATCAGGTACCTGTGTAAAAATGTCGTCAACATACCTACAGTATATGGCAAGTTTCAAGTTCATGTCAACTAAGATCTTCTGTTCCATGGTACCCATGAATAAGTTCGCAAACAAGACACCTAGGGGAGAACCCATGGCGACCCCATCTACTTGCTTATACATGTGTCCATCCGGGCTCAAGAAGGGTGCCTCTTTAGTACAAGCTTGGAGTAGTTTCCTTAGAATGTTTTCTGGCATGTCAAGAGGAGTACAGGCCGGATCACGATACATTCTGTCCGCTATCATCCCGATTGTTTCATCCACAGGTACGTTGGTAAACAGTGATTCTACGTCCAACGAGGCTCTTATCCCTGTGGCCCGTGTTCCCCGCAGTAAGTCAACAAATTCCTTTGGAGACTTCAGGCTGAAAGCACAAGATACATAAGAATGTTTACATGTTTACCATCGACAGTAAAAAGAAACATAAGAAATATTGAGAAAATTCGTGTTAGAATTATTAATCTTACTTTTTCGGTCATATTTAACAACATATATATATATATATATATATATATATATATATATATATATATATATATATATATATATATATATATATATATATATATTAGTATATTTTGGTAGCAGTCTTTCCTGTAGACATATATTATTAAATATGACCGAAAAAGTAAGATTAATAATTCTAACACGAATTTTCTCAATCTTTCGTACATTACGCTTCACTGTTGGAGGTAAATCAAAAATTAATTCTCCAAAATTCATTTTTATTTCTAGTCTGACGCGACACGGGCGCGTTTCGTAAAACTTATTACATTTTCAAAGACTTTAGTTCACAAATACACAACTGAATAGAACTTACGTATCTCAGATTTTATATCTACATTTGAGTGAGGTGGGAGGGGTGATGTGGCATTAACACAAGACAGAACAAGAGGGGATATTAATAGGGTATTAAAAGTATCAACACAAGACAGAACACAAACAATGGGTATTGAATAGAAGTGTTTGTAGAAAGCCTATTGGTCCATATTTCTTGATGCTTCTATATTGGAGCGGAGTCTTGAGGTGGGTAGAATATAGTTGTGCAATAATTGGCTGTTGATTGCTGGTGTTGACTTCTTGATGTGTAGTGCCTCGCAAACGTCAAGCCGCCTGCTATCGCTGTATCTATCGATGATTTCTGTGTTGTTTGCTAGGATTTCTCTGGCGATGGTTTGGTTGTGGGAAGAGATTATATGTTCCTTAATGGAGCCCTGTTGCTTATGCATCGTTAAACGCCTAGAAAGAGATGTTGTTGTCTTGCCTATATACTGGGTTTTTTGGAGCTTACAGTCCCCAAGAGGGCATTTGAAGGCATAGACGACGTTAGTCTCTTTTAAAGCGTTCTGTTTTGTGTCTGGAGAGTTTCTCATGAGTAGGCTGGCCGTTTTTCTGGTTTTATAGTAAATCGTCAGTTGTATCCTCTGATTTTTGTCTGTAGGGATAACGTTTCTATTAACAATATCTTTCAGGACCCTTTCCTCCGTTTTATGAGCTGTGGAAAAGAAGTTCCTGTAAAATAGTCTAATAGGGGGTATAGGTGTTGTGTTAGTTGTCTCTTCAGAGGTTGCATGGCTCATAAGAAGGAAAGTGAAAAGCCATGCAACCTCTGAAGAGACAATTAACACAACACCTGAACTTCGGCACAGTGTGTGTGTGTGTGTGTGTGTGTGTGTGTGTGTGTGTGTGTGTGTGTGTGTGTGTGTGTGTGTGTGTGTGTGTGTGTGTATGTGTGTTATGGAGATTTCCCCCGTTGTTGAGTCCTCCCAGCACGTGTTGCATACAAGAAAGAACGCTTTCGAAGTCAGAATTAAATTGCGTTCCAAGAATTAAGACATCAATTTGGACGGAAATTGTGACTACTGAACAACGGCCTGTGAAGGTTAAACGAGGTGATCTAGGTTCCTAGTCTGCCAGTAGCACTTGAAATTAGACGCTTGTTACTTGTTGTAATCACTGACGCAGAGAGCCCTTTGAGGAAGGGGGAGGGTAAAGCGCCAAGCCATTACGACTATATAGCACTCGGAAGGGGTCAGGATAAGGATTTGGGATAGGACGGGGGGGGGGGGGAAGGGATGTTGGGAAGGTGCCCAACCACTTGGACAGTCGGGGATTGAACGCCGACCTGCACGAAGCGAGACCGTCGCTCTACCGTCCAGCCCAAGTGGTTGGGCAAGCGCTACGAGGAGGTTAGGAGGGACTTACGACGTACGTTAGAACTAACATGATGACTGAGAGACTCATCTCATCAGAGAGATGACTTCTGTGAGAGATGGTGAGGCTGTGAACCACTGTGTAATGAGATGTGAATGAGTTGCCATTGTGTTCAAAGTTATGTAACAAAATAATGAACTTTTTTGTTCTCCAGAGCAGAGTATAAATGCAGTACATGTATACGCCCATTGTGCCTGTACACAATAAAAACATTGCAACACTATAAAATAATTCAATAAATAAGCAATGGTTTTTGTTTACTGGCGCCCTGGTATAACCTTTGAAATTCATTTGGCTTTATATTGTGTATGAGAATGACGCACACGATGGACAGCATGGTCAGCATCAAATGGTTTCTAGCTGAAAACTCCGCTAATGAAGCTGTGGAGTGAATAGCTGTGCAGTGAATAACCGTGGAGTGTATGTATCTGTATAAGTGTGGAGTGTGCGCTGGTATCCTGGGGTCAGATTCAGGAAGCAGTTACACAAGCACCTACAAACGTGTACATCTTTTCTCAATCTTTGGTGGCTTAGTTTACAATTATTAAACAGTTAATGAACTCCGAAGCACCAGGAGGCTGTTTATAACAATAACAACAGTTGATTTGGAAGTTTTCATGCTTGTAAACTGTTTAATAAATGTAACCAAAGCCGTCAAAGATTGAGGAAAGATGTTCACGTTCGTAAGTACTTGCGTAAATGCTTCGTGAATCCGAACCCTGGTGTTCGAGAACGTTCGTGCGTGTGTATCAACACCCTCTCATACGGTACGCTCCACGGAGGGTACTGTCGCCTTGCTTCACCTGTGGGGGCTTTGCTTGTCTTTATTTATTATGCACCCCATACCCATCCCGTGGGCGGTGGTGGAAAGGGTTACAGAGGCACATAATCGGTCCAGGAACTGAATCACATAGTTCATTTTGCTAAGCAGGTTACAATCTTTTGACGCTAGTTACACAATTATTAGTATATTATATATATTATATATATAATATATATATATATATATATATATATATATATATATATATATATATATATATATATATATATATATATATATGGCTGGAGACCGGCTTGTACATATATATATATATATATATATATATATATGTATATATATATATATATATATATATATATATATATATATATATATATATATATATATATGTATATATATATATATATATATATATATATATATATATATATATATATATATATATATATATATATATATATCTGCCCGAAACGCTTTGCGTAATAGTGGCTTTAGGCATTGTATGTACTAGCTCTTATCTATAAAGCCAACAAACTTTGTAAAATCTCTTTATGTATGTACCTTTGCCTAAATAAAAATTATTATTATTATTATATATATATATATATATATATATATATATATATATATATATATATATATATATATATATATATATATATATATGTCTTCTATGCCAACACAGAAGACACTGCTCAACATAACAGGCCTATTACACCTGATTAATCTTTGTATGTGCTTCTTCCCCCCCCCCATTTATCCCCCATTTATCCCCTATGTATTCCCCTTGTCTTTACCTTTATTGTACTTGTTTATCACCTGACCCCGTACTGGTATAAATTAACGAGTCCTGTAATTTCTTTTCACTTGAGAATGAACCATGGAGGTTCGAAACGTTGTGCAAATTGTATAAATAAGTGTATTACATTCTATAGTAATTCACTTTTTTTTCCTCACCTTGAAATAACGAAAATGAGTTTTGGAGAACTCCTCTTTCAGCTAAGCCCTGATACTAGAAAAATAGTTAGAGGGATAGAAGCCCTAAATCAGAAGATAGTAAATACAGAATATGCGGTCATATTCAATGAGACATGTTTAAAAGAAAACCTGCTGCCAGTATACACCAATATATATATATATATATATATATATATATATATATATATATATATATATATATATATATATATATATATATATATATATATATATATATATATATGTCGTACCTAGTAGCCAGAACGCACTTCTCAGCCTACTATGCAAGGCCTGATTTGCCTAATAAGCCAAGTTTTCATGAATTAATGTTTTTTCGACTACCTAACCTACCTAACCTAACCTAACCTAACTTTTTCTGCTTCCTAACCGAACCTAACCTATGAAGATAGGTTAGGTAGGGTTGGTTAGGTTTGGTCATATATCTACGTTAATTTTAACTAAAATAAAAAAAATTGCCCTCATACATAATGAAATGGGTAGCTTTATCATTTCATAGGAAAAAAATTGGAGAAAATATATTAATTCAAGAAAACTTGGCTTATTAGGCAAATCAGGCCTTGCATAGTAGGCTGAAAAGTGCATTCTGGCTACTAGGTACGACATATATATATATATATATATATATATATATATATATATATATATATATATATATATATATATATATATATATATATATATTTATTTATTTATTTATATATATGCTGGTTCTTTATATATATATATATATATATATATATATATATATATATATATATATATATATATATATATATATATAGATATACAATCATTTACACAAATACATATACACATCGATAATCTTTTGTGTCACAAGTGCTTCAACAAGAGGCTCACAACAGTCACTATACAAGGCACTTTACATCTATGTTGAGTCACACAGTTACTAGTCTTGCTCCACACCCACCCAACTGGGCGGCAGCTCTACAGTCATGGGCTCCACACCCACCCAACTGGACGGCAGCTTTACAGTCATGTGCTCCACACCCACCCAACTGGGCGGCAGCTTTACAGTCATGTGCTCCACACCCACCCAACTGGGCGGCAGCTTTACAGTCATGTGCTCCACACCCACCCAACTGGGCGGCAGTTTTACAGTCATGTGCAGGCATTACCTACAGTAAGACAATTTTGGATACTTCGCTAACATTCCCGGCAGCACATCATTATGAATGAAGTACTTACACATTTCTTGGACTCCATGATGGTGTTATCTCTGAATTCCGCGATCTGTTCACATTCCATTATATAATGACGCAAAGTGTGCGAATACTTCTGCTGACAGAGTTTACATTTAGTCAAGTTTACATCAGCAGATGTTACAAACTCCCAGAGATACTTGTATCCTGATGGTCGTCATGTTATTATGTATCCGGGGGGGGGGGCCGTGTTATGTATCCTGAAAGGAAAGAGGTGGGTGGATTGTGGATCCAGAAGTGAGGCTGAATCCAGACTCTCTCTCTCTCTCTCTCTCTCTCTCTCTCTCTCTCTCTCTCTCTCTCTCTCTCTCTCTCTCTCTCTCTCTCTCTCTCTCTCTCTCTCTCTCTCTCTCTCTCTCTCTCTCTCTCTCTCTCTCTCTCTCTCTCTCTCTCTTCCGCTCTGTTCCCCAAGAAATCATTTCATGGCACACACTGCCCTGTCTCCGGAGGTGCGGACGAAGGTGGCACCTAACCTTGGCACTGATAACGTCACCACCGCTGTTTGGTGGGCCAACCCCATCAAGCGCTCGCCAACGCTGGAGATAAAAACATATACTTCATAGGGAAATGTTTTCACCTTAGATATACTGCGACTGCTGGTCCGCTTACAACACTGCTGAGCTGAGCCAAGGCAGCAGCCATCGACAACACTGCTGAGCTGAGCCAAGGCAGCAGCCATCGACAACACTGCTGAGCTGAGCCAAGGCAGCAGCCATCGACAACACTGCTGAGCTGAGCCAAGGCAGCAGCCATCGACAACACTGCCGATCTGAGCCAAGGCAGCATCCATTGATAACACTGCTGAGCTGAGCCAAGGCAGCATCCATCGACAACACTGCTGAGCTGAGCCAAGGCAGCAGCCATCGACAACACTGCCGATCTGAGCCAAGGCAGCATCCATTGATAACACTGCTGAGCTGAGCCAAGGCAGCATCCATCGACAACACTGCTGAGCTGAGCCAAGGCAGCAGCCATCGACAACACTGCCGATCTGAGCCAAGGCAGCATCCATTGATAACACTGCTGAGCTGAGCCAAGGCAGCAGCCATCGACAACACTGCCGATCTGAGCCAAGGCAGCATCCATTGATAACACTGCTGAGCTGACCCAAGGCAGCATCCATCGACAACACTGCCGATCTGAGCCAAGGCAGCATCCATTGATAACTCTGCTGAGCTGAGCCAAGGCAGCATCCATCGACAACACTGCCGATCTGAGCCAAGGCAGCATCCATTGATAACACTGCTGAGCTGAGCCAAGGCAGCATCCATCGACAACACTGCCGATCTGAGCCAAGGCAGCATCCATTGATAACACTGCTGAGCTGAGCCAAGGCAGCATCCATCGACAACACTGCCGATCTGAGCCAAGGCAGCATCCATTGACAACACTGCTGATCTGAGCCAAGGCAGCATCCATTGACAACACTGCTGATCTGAGCCAAGGCAGCATCCATTGACAACACTGCTGATCTGAGCCAAGGCAGCATCCATTGACAACACTGATGATCTGAGCCAAGGCCGCATCCATTGACAACACTACTGATCTGAGCCAAGGCCGCATCCATTGACAACACTACTGATCTGAGCCAAGGCAGCATCCATTGACAACACTACTGATCTGAGCCAAGGCAGCATCCATTGACAACACTGCCGATCTGAGCCAAGGAAGGCAGCAGCCATTGACAACACTGCTGAGCTGAGCCAAGGCAGCATCCATCGACAACACTACTGATCTGAGCCAAGGCAACATCCATTGACAACACTGCTGATCTGAGCCAAGGCAGCAGCCATTGACAACACTGCTGAGCTGAGCCAAGGCAGCATCCATCGACAACACTACTGATCTGAGCCAAGGCAACATCCATTGACAACATTACTGATCTGAGCCAAGGCCGCATCCATTGACAACACTGCTGATCTGAGCCAAGGCAGCATCCATCGACAACACTGCTGATCTGAGCCAAGTCGGGCAACTTCCGACGAAGAAGCGTGATTCAGCCACCTGATTTTTAAACACTTTGGCACAGGTGATTAATTTAAACGGGTCTAACTCTGACTTTGCCCAGCCCCTGCCTCTCGCCCCCAGGGCCTGCCTCTCGCCCCCAGGCCCTGCCTCTCGCCCCCAGCCCCTGCCTCTCGCCCTCAGCCCCTGCCTCTCACCCCCAGGCCCTGCCTCTCGCCCCCAGCCCCTGCCTCTCGCCCCCAGGGCCTGCCTCTCGCCCCCAGCCCCTGCCTCTCGCCCCCAGGCCCTGCCTCTCGCCCCCAGCCCCTGCCTCTCGCCCCCAGCCCCTGCCTCTCGCCCCCAGCCCCTGCCTCTCGCCCCCAGCCCCTGCCTCTCGCCCCCAGGCCCTGCCTCTCGCCCCCAGGCCCTGCCTCTCGCCCCCAGGCCCTGCCTCTCGCCCCCAGCCCCTGCCTCTCGCCCCCAGGCCCTGCCTCTCGCCCCCAGGCCCTGCCTCTCGCCCCCAGGCCCTGACACAGCCCTCCACTACACACACACACACCTGCACGTGTGTTCACTCTCCTCTCTAACACGGAATCTTCCCTGTTATTTATGTGAGCCGCGACGCCATCTGCATGTTTGTCCATGCGATGATCAGGGCTCAGAAAGTGTGCCTTGGTACATGCTTCCAGTAGCTTGTTAAGTGTGCCTTGGTACATGCTTCCAGTAGCTTGTTAAGTGTGCCTTGGTACATGCTTCCAGTAGCTTGTTAAGTGTGCCTTGGTACATGCTTCCAGTAGCTTGTTAAGTGTGCCTTGGTACATGCTTCCAGTAGCTTGTTAAGTGTGCCTTGGTACATGCTTCCAGTAGCTTGTTAAGTGTGCCTTGGTACATGCTTCCAGTAGCTTGTTAAGTGTGCCTTGGTACATGCTTCCAGTAGCTTGTTAAGTGTGCCTTGGTACATGCTTCCAGTAGCTTGTTAAGTGTGCCTTGGTACATGCTTCCAGTAGCTTGTTAAGTGTGCCTTGGTACATGCTTCCAGTAGCTTGTTAAGTGTGCCTTGGTACATGCTTCCAGTAGCTTGTTAAGTGTGCCTTGGTACATGCTTCCAGTAGTTAAGTGTGCCTTCTGGGATGTCACGGGGGAGTATGTCATGTATGCCTTCACATGACCACTTTGGGACTGTCAGCCCCCAACGATCTCAGTATATAGACAAGACAACAACATCTGTTTCAAGGCATCTGACCCGGCACAAACAGTGAGACCCTATGTAGGCACATATGGTCTCTACACACAACCATATCATCACCAGAGATATCCTGACAACACGAATATAATCGACAGATACAGCGACAATAGAAGATTGGTCATAGGCGAGGCACCTCACATCAAATAAATCCAACCAACAATCAACAGTCAGTTATACCCAGGCTACACTCGGAAATCTTTAACACAAAGACCAAACTTCTAGCATCATTAGAACATAGGACACTGGAAGATCATTTTTTGTCTCTTTTACTGATATGCGCCATTATTCATGTTCTCGGGTAAAATTAACAGATTTCCTGCGGTCAATAGTTTGCCCGAACTGGCATAACACAGACGATTCCTCCACAGTTTATTTTTATTTTTTATTATTTTTCAGTTATTATTATTTTTCTTTATTTTTTTATTATTATTATTATTTTATATTTTTTTATTTTTTTTATTATTATTTTTTTAATATTTTTATTTTTCTTATTATTTTTTTTCTAGTTACAATTATTTTTCTAGTATTTCACACCACTGAGCTCCTCTTACTGATGACCTCCCACACATTAAACAATTGTATTGTTAATTAGAGATTTGATAGATACAGAAAGAGACAGAGGCAGACAGTAGATTGCTTGAAGGATAGATGAAGGGATGGATAGATGAATAGATAGAGGGTTGGATAGGTGATTATGGATAGAAGGATATGTTCTGGATAGATAGATGAATGCATGGACGGATGTATTGATAGATAAGTAGACGAATAGATGGATGGATTGATAGAAAGATGGAGAAACACACACACACACACACACACACACACACACACACACACACACACACACACACACACACACACACACACACACACACGCACACACCATCCCAGATCCTCCCAATACCCCCACACCTCAGATCCACCCAGTCCCCCATCTTCCATGCCATCCCAGACCCCGCCCTTTTTCCCTATTCCACGGGCATCAAAGGAAACTGAGACTGGACAGAAAAAAATCAGCTTCAAAGTAACATACTCAAACATAGATGGGGTTTCAAACAAAGCAAACGAACTTAGGGAATGAGCACTCGAATGTCATAGGACTCACAGAAACAAAGCTCTCAGGTATCATACAAAATGTGGTATTTCTCCCCCAGGATAATTCATTGTGTCTGGGGGACAGGCAGCCAGAGTGTTTCATACACACGTTAGGCTTATATCGAAGTCAAATTATTGACCTTGATTGTGATGATTGACCGATTGTGAGTCGAGAACAAACCCGACTGTAGTACTGGGACTCTTGATGGTAATGAAACAAAGAGAAGCAAGAGGAGGAAGAGGAGTGATCCTACTGATAAGAAAGGAATGGTGTTTTGAGAGAGATGATAACTCCAGGCTGTGAGGGGTTCTGTGACGATGGGAGGACCAAGAGTAGTCATGTTCGTACTGTCTTTCTTCCTCTCTTCTCACCCTCAGGTACTCATATACTCGTTCTCATTCCATACTCATACTCAATCCATAATATAACCCTCCGCGAAATGACAGAAGACCTAGGCGGGAGTATGACAGAAACAATCTTGTAGTTAATACTATTATTGAGAGAGAAGCCTCTGTCGCCTGTAGATATTGATCCTGTCTGCTTATCATGGGAGATTTCAACCCAGGAAAGATGGACTGGGAGAACAAAGAACCGCATGGCGGTGAGGGAACATTGAGAGTTGAAGTATTGGACGTGGTAACAAGAAACTTTTTTAAGCCAACATGTCAGGGGACCCACAAGAATGAGAGGCAACGACAAACCAGCTTGACTTGACCTGGTATTCTCTTTGAAAGATTCCAACATGAGGGAAATCAACTTATTCTCGTGGGAATGATGATCACAGTGTACTGATGTTTGAGTATCTGGTTGAAGTAGCATTAACTTACTCAAAGATGGGACCAGAAAACAAAAGGCTGGCATTCCAAAAGGGAAACAACGAAGAGGTAAGAAAATTCTTAAAATAAATAATTAGAGGAAAGACGGCCCAAGACATGATGGACTACATCACACAGAAGTGTATGGAGGCAACAGACTAGTTTGTCCCAGTCCAAAAGGGGGAAAAAACGAAATACAAATTTTTTGCATTTCGTTTCCCTGATTATCAGATCAGATCCCTGATTATCAGACTCCCTGATAATCCGATCTCTGATTAAACCTATGGTTTAATCAGGGATGAATAAAGACAAAGCAACGAAGTATAAGGGCGTGGGGAACTATCAAAATAACAGGACACCTAGAGAGCAGAGAGAGATACCACAGGGCCAGGAATGAGTACCACAGGGAGAGAAGAAAGGCAGAAAGACAGTACGAAAATGACATAGCAAGCAAGGCGAAGATTCAACCTAAATTGCTGCACAGCCACATCAGAAAGAAAACAACAGTGAAGGAACGGGTAATGAAACTAAGAATAGGGGCAGAAAAGTTCAATAAAAATGACAAGGAAGTGTCCGAGAAACTCAACAAGAAATTCCAGTAGGTATTCACATTAGAACAAGGAGAAGTTCCAGATATAAGAGAGGGAATATCTAACTAGGCACCACTAGAGGAGTTTGTGTTAACCAGTGGGGAGGTGAGGAAGCATCTGCTAGAGTTGTGACAAAGGCTATAGTCCCGGATGGAAGCTCACCATGGATTCTAAGGGAAGGAGCAGAAGCTCTGTGCCTGACACTCTCCATGGTGTAGAAGAAATCACTGGTAACAGGTGAACTGCCAAAAATTTGGAAGACGGCTAAAGTAGTCCCGATATACAAGAAGGGTGATAGACAGGAGGCACTGGAACTACAGGCCAGTGTCCCTAACCTGCATACCATGCAAATTGATGGAGAAGATTGTGCGAAAAAAAGTAGAACATCTAGAGCAAAATAACTTTCTAACATATCACCAGCATTGGTTCATGGATGGTAAATCTTTCCTCACAGGATTAATTAAATTCTATGAGAAGGCGACAAAAACTAAGCAAGAAAGAGAAGGATGATAAGACCATATTTTTGGATTGCCAGAAAGCCTTTGACTCAGTACCACACAAGAGACTGGTGTACAAGCTGGAGATGCAGGCAGGAGTGAAAGGGAAGGTACTCCATTGGATAAGGGAGTACCTAAGCAACAGAAGACAGCGAGTCACTGTAAGGGGCGAGGTCTCGGAGGGTCGAAACGTCACCAGTTCGAAACGTCAAACGTCCCGCGGGGTTCAATCCTTGGACCTATACTGTTTCTGATATATGTAAATGATCTCCCAGAGGGTATTGAATCGTTCCTCTTTTTGTTTGCTGATGATGCAAGAATTATGAGGAGGATTAAAACAGAGGAAGACAGTAGGAGGCTACAAGATGACCTAGACAGACTGAGTGAATGGTCCAACAAATGGCTACGAAAGTTCAACCCGAGTAAATGCAAGGTAATGAAACTAGGCCGTGGAAACAGGTCAGACACAGGATACCTAAAGAGAGATGGAGTCCTTCATGAAACGGACAGAGAGAAAGATCTAGGAGTTGATATCGCACCAAACCTGTCTCCTGAAGCCCACATAAAAAGAATTACATCTGCGGCATTCGTGAGGCTGGCTAACATTAGAACTCCCTTCATGAACCTGTGCAAGGAATCATTTAGAACCTTGAATACCACATATGTAAGACCAATCCTGGAGTATGCGGCCCCAGCATGGAGCCCGAACCTTATCAAGTACAAGACAAAGCTGGAAAAAGTTCAGAGATATGCCACTAGGCTAGTCCCAGAACTAAGAGGCATGAGTTACGAGGAAAGTCATCATGAGTGGCACCTCACGATACTGGAAGACAGAAGAGTAAGGGGAGACGTGATCACTACCTACAAAATTCTCAAAAGAATTGACAGGGTAGATAAGGATAAACTTTTTAAGACGAGTGGTACACGAACAAGGGGACACAGGTGGAGAGTGAGTACCCAAATGAGTCACAGGGACGTTAGAAAGAACTTTTTCAGTGTCAGAGTAGTTAACAGGTGGAATGCATTAGGCAGTGATGTGGTGGAGGCTGATTCCATACACAGTTTCAAATGTAGATATGATAGGCTCAGGAATCTGTACACCTGTTGATTGACAGTTGAGAGGCGGGACCAAAGAGCCAGAGCTCAACCCCCGCAAGCACAAGTTAGGTGAGTATACACACACACACGCATGCACACGCACGCACGCACATGCTATGCTCCCTAGGGGAGTAGCAATATAAATAGAAATTAGAGTTTATGCCAAATATATGGAGGGGTGCCAGATATATGCAGAGGGGAAAAACATCTGCAGTTGGGCCAAATATCTGCAGATGGGCCAAACATCTGCAGATGGGCCAAACATCTGCAGATGGGCCAAACATCTCCAGATGGGCCAAACATCTCCAGATGGGCCAAACATCTGCAGAAGGGGCCAAACACCTGCAAATGAGGTCAAACACCTGCAGATGAGGTCAAACACCTGCAGGTGGGCCAAATATGCTGTTTTTGTATTACAAAGTTAACAGTTTGACATGTGTTTTAATTATCTGTGTGTTCAATATGAGGCCCGGGTCACACAGGCGCCAAGTTACTTATACGCACGAGAGATGTTGTCTGGTTTAGGTGTGTTCCGTAGTGAGGTTGGTCACTAATGTTGTTGTTTGTTGACTTGCAGGTGAGTCACGTGTGGCGGGAGCAGTCACTGTCGCCAGGTATGTATACATTGTTACCAGGTACTTGGTTACCTGTATACATGGCTACCAGGTGCTTAGTGGTCGCGTTACCTGTATACATAGTTACCGAGGTACTTACTGGTCGCGTTACCTGTATACATAGTTACCAGGTGCTTAGTGGTCGCATTACCTGTATACATAGTTACCAGGTACTTTATAATAAGGTATCCCGTTATAGATGGTGGTCGGTTGCTCACGTCATCCCTGGAGCCTGAATCACCAGGAATCAAAACTGTTTATTGCAATGACTATGAACTGCGTACTTTGAGTCTTGCAAGTAGAGACATATTCACGCCAGACAGGCTCCAGCTCGTTGACCACCCCGTCCTCCTGAGGTGCCCTAAACGTCAAGAAACCGTCGTACTAAAGTGCCCTTAACCTAATCTACCAGAGGACCCAAAACAGAAAACGGAATAGTGTGTGTCAATTTCGCGAGCCGCTGCCATTTTTAAAAATACTAGGGTGTTTGTTCTTAAGAAGACTATACGTCAAAATAGGACGTGCTAACAGGAGGACGGGTTGCGATACAGACTAGGGCGAGAAAGCTTATACACGCAGGAACATGTGATTACTGAACACTGCTGTAGGCCTGTTATCCCACGCGAGGCAGCTCCTATATATATATATATATATATATATATATATATATATGTCGTACCTAGTAGCCAGAACGCACTTCTCGGCCTACTATGCAAGGCCCGATTTGCCTAATAGGCCGAATGATTTTCTTTATTTTTATTTACTAGACAAATCGGGCCTTGCATAGTAGGCCGAGAAGTGCGTTCAAGTGCGTATGCCCGTTGTGGACATACGACCTGTCTACGATCCTTCCATGGCTGCAGGGTGACTCCGTCTGGGCGTTTGTTACTGTTGTCAGGTCTGCACAACTGGGGTTCCCTTTGTGCTGGACACCCAGCTGTAGCCAAACTTCTCTTGATTGATGTCATTGACTGCTTCATGTCTGGCAATCTTTCCCTGTGTCTTACGACAGATGAGACCATGGCTGCCGTATTGGTCTGCCGATCCATAGCCCCAGATATACCGGTGTTCGGTGGAGATAGGGGCGACAAGGCGCAGGGCAACACCAATACTTAGGGCCCGATGGTCCAGGCGGGTGCCCAAGGCGGAATTAGGGACTGCCAACAGGAAGTCCCCAGCATGGGGGGCTTGCACAGCTAGGAGACGCGCTCTGTCCTTCCCAGACGCTGACTCCAGCAATGTTGTGGCAATGTTCACTATGGGGCTATTCCATTTGCAGTCGTTTGGAAAAGTTGTTCGAGGGTGAGGGTTGGCAAGAGTGTCCCACTGACCGACTCCATCCGCGAATTTGGGATCATGAATCCCAATGGAGTCTCTTAGGTATTCTGGTAGTATTTCATTCACTAATTCCCCTGTAGCTCTGGTCGAGGATAAGAATGCCGGCAATGCTAACTGTGTCGCCTTGCGAATACCTATCCCCCCGAGTCTAACTGGGAGCGTTGCTTGGTCCCATTGGTCATCTTGCAGGGAGAGGTTTAACACTTTCATAGTTATTGACTTTAGGAATGCGTCATATTCTGTTAATTTTGGACTGTTGAAGGAGGGAGCACACCTTAGGAAATAGGTCAGTCTGGGCAAAGTCAGGCACCTTGTGAGAAGGTACAAAGCATCGTGGGCATCCAAAGATCCTATTCTTCCCTCTATCCCCCTCAGGTCGTTCAGCTTTTCTTCGAGGACTACCTCAATGGCGTTCGAGCCCCGAGGTGCCCCTAGCAGCACACACTTGGTGGGAGCGATCACTGGGGCTCCTGGCAACACGGTTCGTACTGCATCTATGATTGGTTGGCTGGATGTGATGATTTCACACTTTAATGGATTTAGGGTGAGTCCTAACTCCTCTCCCCTAGATTTCACTAGCTGTAGATCCCTTAAAAGGAACTCCTGTGTCCCTGCCAGGGTGCCATCGTCCAGGAACCAGATGTCGAGAAGGCCAACCTGCTTGTGACCTCTTTAGCAGCCATGCAGAAACAACTTCATATTCCCCAAACAACAGTGTCGATTCCCTACTGTACCCTGCTGAAACGAAGAGGAGTAGACCAGGAAAGCTGGTTCGAACTGCTTCCAATACTACATCGCTTTTTTTTACCTATATATATATATATGTCGTACCTAGTAGCCAGAACGCACTTTTTGGCCTACTATGGAAGGCCTGATTTGCCTAATAAGCCAAGTTTTCCTGAATTAATATATTTTCTCTAATTTTTTTCTCATGAAATGATAAAGCTACCAATTTCATTATGTATGAGGTCAATTTTTTTTATTGGAGTTAAAATTAGCGTAGGTATATGACCGAACCTAACCAACCCTACCTAACCTAACCTAACCTATCTTTATAGGTTAGGTTAGGTTAGGTAGCCGAAAAAGTTAGGTTAGGTTAGGTTAGGTAGGTTAGGTTATCGAAAAACAATTAATTCATGAAAACTTGGCTTATTAGGCAAATCGGGCCTTGCATAGTAGGCTGAGAAGTGCGTTTTGGCTACTAGGTACGACATATATATATATATATATATATATATATATATATATATATATATATATATATATATTATATATATATATATATATATATATATATATATATATATATATATATATATATATATATATATAGTACCTAGTAGCCAGAATGCAGTACTCGGCCTATTATGCAAAGTTCGATTTGCCTAATAAGACAAGTTTTCGTGAATTTATATATTTTTCGATTTTTTGTTCTTATGCAATGATAAAGCTATCTATTTAATTGTGTATGAGCTAAGTTCTTTTAATTTGAGTTAGAACTAATGTAGATATATGACCGAACCTAACCAACCCTTCCTAACCTACCCTTGTAACACCACTATAATGGAACACCACTATAATGGAACACTAAACTAATAATGTAAACACTACTTATCCTGAGTAACACTTCCCCATTGGTTGCACTTGGTAACACTGTTATGGGCTGACATATGATGGTTACACCGGGACTACAAAGTACACTGCCAACAAGGAGATGCTAACACAAGATTAAATACGCTGCCACCATCTGCCTTTGACCATTGAGACTATATCAAGCAACGAGGCAAGAAACATTGCTTGACTTGGAGAGTACTTTCTATGACTGTCTTTAATTATGGGACGGTTGTCAGCCACTATATCCAAAAGGCTAAGAGGATTCAACAATTGACACAGACGGGAAATTTAACATGAGTTTTTTGAGACCAAAATTATGTCAATCACCACTTATAAATCCTACTCTAACACTGGCAAAAAGTTAAGAAATTTGGACATGGAACAAAACCTCAGAGATCACACACATTACCTTAAGACCTCTGTCTCTCCCTGGCTGAGATGTTCTTCACAGACCCGCTCTCGATCCTGGTGTCCCGCACTCTGTTCCTAAATCTCTACAGGACCAATATATATACCCCAAAAAGGGGGGAGGGGAGATTTACTGTTGCTACCTAGATCAGAAATGCTAGGGGGGTCGGGCCACACGTGCACAAACACTTAAAAAATACTTCAATTAAGCTTGTTTGACATTCACCATACACTCTTCAAGAGAGGAGTTATTAATTACATGTGTGAGTGACCTCTGACCTGGCCAAAAGGGGGAGATCCAATGATGTTTACACATAAGAATCTGGGGTCTAATTCCATTACTATGTTTAACAAGAGTATCATGAAATATTACATGCTTGAAACTAGCTGACTAACACTAACCCAGGAATTTTTTAATTAACATACAAGATAATCCGGAGGTCATCTGGGCTGACCTCTTGGAGAAGGCTTCCCTGGGTGTGAACTCTAAGGGGGGGGGGGGTTCATGGGTGTTACACAGTGAGGATCCACAAGGTCTTCTCTTTGAACTGAAAATTCACACCCCAGAAGTGACTCGAACCCATACTGCCAGAAGCACTCTGCAACTGATGATGTACACGATCCCTTAACCACTCGACCATCACGACCGGACAGAAGAGGATGATAGCCGAGACTAATTCCCCATCCCCCCGCCGGCACTCTGATGGTAATCTTGGGCATGGTATTTTATCAAATAACCTCATTCTTTGGGCACACGTGAGGAACACAAATGCGAACAAGCTTGAACGGCTTCTGTCTGGTCGTGATGGTTGAGTGGTTAAGGGATCCTGTACATCAGTTGCAGAGTGCTTCTGGCAGTATGGGTTCGAGTCACTTCTGGGGTTTGAATTTTTTGAATTTTATATATATATATATATATATATATATATATATATATATATATATATATATATATATATATATATATATATATATATATGGTGAGCCCGTAGTGGACTTACCCGGCACAGGAGCGGGGCTGTGAACAATACAGAGTTATGTTGGCCAGACCACACACTAGAAGGTGAAGGGACGACGACGTTTCGGTCCGTCCTGGACCATTCTCAAGTCGACTTGAGAATGGTCCATGACGGATCGAAACATCGTCGTCCCTTCACCTTCTAGTGTGTGGTCTGGTCAACATACTTCAGCCACGTTATTGTGACTCATCGCCTCCAATACAGAGTTACTAGGGCAGGGCGAGGAACATAGTATCTCACTTTGGAGTGAATGTCTTCTGTTTTAGAAACTTTTTTAATTATATTTTGTATATGGCAATATAAATTTAGTTTGTTGTCAATGTGAACACGAAGGAACTTCCGATATTCTCTGCTCATAATGTGGGTATTGTTAATTCTTAGGTTAATTTGTATATTACATGTACACCTGTGATGTACATGTAATATACAAATTACATGTACATCATGTATGAATGTTTTCATGAATGTTTCAATGAATGCTTTCAGTGTTTCATATTTTCTTGTGTTCTGTTGATAAGCATTACTTTGTGAGTGAAAGGAATTAGCTATGTTTTAATTGCGCTAGTATTGCAATAGTAACTTCATTTGAAATAAGACTAGTAGGCTAGACTAGACTCTACCCAGTAGACTAGTCTACCTAGGCTGGTAGACTAGACTCTAACCAGAGTCTGCTAGTGCAGGCTGGTAGACTAGACTACCCAGAGTCTGCTAGTGCAGGCTGGTAGACTACACTCTACCCAGAGTCTGCTAGTGCAGGCTGGTAGACTAGACTCTACCCAGAGTCTGCTAGTGCAGGCTGGTAGACAAGACTCTACCCAGAGTCTGCTAGTGCAGGCTGGTAGACAAGACTCTACCCAGAGTCTGCTAGTGCAGGCTGGTAGACAAGACTACCCAGAGTCTGCTACTGCAGGCTGGTAGACTACACTCTACCCAGAGTCTACTAGTCCAGGCTGGTAGATCAGCCTGGCATTTCATGTTCTCTCCGTATTCGACCATGTATAACTAAGCATCCTGTGAGAGGGGGATATTAGATGAACTTATTACTAGTATTTTATATTTATTTAGTTATCTTTCATATAGAATAGGGTAACACTACATTTCTTTATATACCTGTACTTGTTTAAGAAAAACAAAAGGTATATCCGCAAATATAGTGGAATACTTTCACTTTTCAGAGTTCTTCCAAGAAGATAAAGCTGGATTTATCATTGTTTTCTAATCTTAAATAAATCTCTTATATTTGTAACACATTTACCAAAGTCATAATGAATAAATCATTTACATTTCCCAACTAAAATACGAAAAATTGTCAGAAAAAATAAATATCTAACCATCTTTTTTAAAAGAATCAGAATCGATAATCGTATAGGAATCGGTTCTTTTTAGTAACATCAGTACCGGAATCGTTATAAATTTTTGAATCACCTCATCACTACTTTAAATCTTAAGCATATTGAGCAATTTTTACGACTAAAAGTGCAAAATATTGAAGTTTCCGTAAAGTTTGTCATTTTCTATGAACATCTCACTCACTCTAAGAAAACCAGAAATGGCAGACAATTATATTCTTCCCCTGGCAACCAGCTAGCTTTCACAAAATATAGTTGATGTATTTATATCACTTATTATTAGTATATATATATATATATATATATATATATATATATATATATATATATATATATATATATATATATATATATATATATATATATATATATATATATATATTAAATATATATTAAGGCTATGGGTCCCCCTTCTTCCAGCCAGAGGTGGTACTCCCTTCCCTATATTAAAATAAAATAAAAAAATAAGTAAAAGTAAATTTACTTTTTTACTCCTGGTTACTTTGTCACGTTCATATGTTGAAATATGCTACAATAGTAAAATATGTCAGAATACCGAAATATGTTAATTCTAAAATATGCCAGAATAATAAAGTGCACTTAATATTAAAATATGACAGGACACTTAAGATATATGGAAGGCTTAAATGTGCCGTAATAATAAATATTATAAAATACTTTATTAAAATGTGTTCATTTATAGCAAAAGTTAAAGCATTGCAGCATATCCTTAAGTCGTGGTCGGTAAAGTTATCTAAACTTTTATAGATAATTTTTATTTGTAAATGTTCCCTGGTAATTACTAATTCATAATTGTTGATATAGATTTTATTGGTTAACGTGGGCGGGGGGGGGGGGGGGGGTTAAGCTCAACACTTGGATCCCGCGCTTCTCAGTCATCAGTCAACTAGTTTTGACTGCGCATCTCAGTCATTAGTCAACTAGTTTTGACTGCGCTTCTCAGTCAACAGTCAACTAGTTCTGACTGCGCTTCTCAGTCATCAGTCAACTAGTTTTGACTGCGCTTCTCAGCCATCAGTCAACTAGTTTAGACTGCACTTCTCAGCCATCAGTCAACTAGTTTTGACTGCGCTTCTCAGTCATCAGTCAACTAGTTTTGACTGCGCTTCTCAGCCATCAGTCAACTAGTTTAGACTGCACTTCTCAGCCATCAGTCAACTAGTTTTGACTGCGCTTCTCAGTCATCAGTCAACTAGTTTAGACTGCACTTCTCAGTCATCAGTCAACTAGTTTTGACTGCTCTTCTCAGTCATCAGTCAGCTAGTTTTGACTGCGCTTCTCAGTCATCAGTCAACTAGTTTTGACTGCGCTTCTCAGCCATCAGTCAACTAGTTTAGACTGCGCTTCTCAGTCATCAGTCAACTAGTTTTGACTGCGCTTCTCAGTCATCAGTCAACTAGTTTTGACTGCGCCTTTCAGCCATCAGTCAACTAGTTTTGACTGAGCCTTTCAGCCATCAGTCAACTAGTTTTGACTGAGCTTCTCAATCATCAGTCAACTAGTTTTGACTGCGCTTCTCTGTCATCAGTCAGCTAGTTTTGACTGCGCTTCTCAGACATCAGTCAACTAGTTTTGACTGCGCTTCTCAGTCATCAGTCAACTAGTTTTGACTGCGCTTCTCAGTCATCAGTGTTTGACTGCGCTTCTCAGTCATCAGTCAACTAGTTTTGACTGCGCTTCTCAGTCATCAGTCAACTAGTTTTGACTGCGCTTCTCAGCCATCAGTCAACTAGTTTTGACTGCGCTTCTCAGTCATCAGTCAACTAGTTTTGACTGCACATGTCAGCCATCAGTCAACTAGTTTTGACTGCACTTCTCAGTCATCAGTCAACTAGTTTTGACTGCGCCTTTCAGCCGTCAGTCAACTAGTTTTGACTGCGCTTCTCAGCTATCAGTCAACTAGTTTTGACTGCACCTTTCAGTCATCAGTCAACTAGTTTTGACTGCGCTTCTCAGTCATCAGTCAGCTAGTTTTGACTGCGCATTTCAGCCATCAGTCAACTAGTTTTGACTGCGCTTCTCAGCTATCAGTCAACTAGTTTTGACTGCGCTTCTCAGTCATCAGTCAACTAGTTTTGACTGCACTTCTCAGCTATCAGTCAACTAGTTTTGACTGCGCTTCTCAGTCATCAGTCAGCTAGTTTTGACTGCACATTTCAGCCATCAGTCAACTAGTTTTGACTGCACATCTCAGCCATCAGTCAACTAGTTTTGACTGCGCTTCTCAGTCATCAGTCTTTTACTGCGCTTCTCAGTCATCAGTCAACTAGTTTTGACTGCGCTTCTCAGTCATCAGTCAACTAGTTTTGACTGCGCTTCTCAGTCATCAGTCAACTAGTTTTGACTACGTCTTTCAGCCATCAGTCAACAAGTTTTGACTGCGTCTTTCAGCCATCAGTCAACAAGTTTTGACTGCGCCTTTCAGCCATCAGTCAACTAGTTTTGACTGCGCATTTCAGCCATCAGTCAGCTAGTTTTGACTGCGCTTCTCAGTCATCAGTCAGCTAGTTTTGACTGCGCTTCTCAGTCATCAGTCAGCTAGTTTTGACTGCGCTTCTCAGTCATCAGTCAACTAGTTTTGACTGCGCTTTTCAGTCATCAGTCAACTAGTTTTGACTGCGCTTCTCAGTCATCAGTCAGCTAGTTTTGACTGCGCATTTCAGCCATCAGTCAGTAGTTCTTTCCATATTAATCTTCATCAGTCAGCATTAGAGGAAGAATTCTATTTTCTCTGTACGATCATTAGTTTAAATGAGTAAGAAGATATAGGCACTATAGGAGCCTCAGGCTGGGATTTTAGGTGCCTGCTTCGCTGTTAATGAACATTATATTGTTCTTCCTTAGTGAGTTCGTCGACAGACAATAGGCGAAGTACTCGAATTTTAGCTGACTTGATTTGATCCTTTTTAATTTCTTGCAATTTTTCAGCAGTTTGTTTTAGTTGAGAAACAATGGGTAGAGTTTCTTTCACCCTATGCCCCTGTTACCTAGCAGTAAAATAGGTACCTAGGTGTTAGTCAGCTGTCACGAGCTGCTTCCTGGGGGTGGAGGCCTGGTCGAGGACCGGGCCACGGGGACACTAAAGCCCCGAAATCATCTCAAGATAACCTCAAGATAGTTGATTAATCCAGTAAACTGTGTTTACTGGATTAATCTCACTGGATTAATCTCACTGGATTTACTGGATATTTTAATTTGGGCTGGATACGCACACAAAAACGCCTCGGAGCAAGTACATCATTCAGCGCTGATTCTTTTTCTAATTCGTTCATAAATTCGTAGGCGGCTGCAACAAACAAATTTCGTTATCTACCGCCGCCGTTCGCTTGCCTTCAAGTCGTTATCTCGTCTTCCTCGCATTTCTTTAGCCAGTCTTCTTGGCACGTCTTGAGAGATCATGAAGATGACAGACCAACGGGCGAGTCAGCTTGCATCTGGCAACGTTTCGCAACAGACGAATCGATTTTTAACAACCTTTTGACAGTGTTGCTGTCTCGCCGATCACCATAATTCACGCTACGTGGGAGGTTAATTAATTTTAATATAAATGTACTCTGGAATTGAAGGCTGTTTGATGTTGTTCTATTTATGTTGTCATGTTATTATAGCTTGTTTAAACCCACCTTTAGACCGCTCGTCAGGTAAGGTCTTTTATTTATTTATAGGGATAGCTTCTTTGGTGGAAAAACCTGCCAATGTATTGCTTGCATGAAGACGCTCTGTTTCTATTTACTTTTTTTTATTGAATAAAATAAATATCAAACTTAATGTTTATAATAAAATCTTAAATGTTTGTTTTTATTATTTGCGATACATGGCATCACTTGCGTACTTTGCAGGGTTGTCTCAGTTGGCGCGCATCGTACTTCCCTCCCCGCTCAATAGATGGAGTTAGTATGCTCACCGCCATGTTTAAGCAGCCGCCCGGCTGTGCGACGCTCTGTATTTAACTTTTCCAGATTCCTAATGCCAAGTATGAAGGCCAAGACGTTGACTGCTCTGACATCCGCGCTTTAACGCCAATAAAACTTTTGCCGCGATTTATTATTTAGGGTTAGATAGTAAGGTGCGAGCGAGACCTAGATTGGCTGAGCATCGTACCCTGGCAGGCTAGGCGATGGCGGGAGTTCGTGGCGGTCTGGTCTGGTAGTAAACAGTCTTCTCCTAGCCAGGTGACTTGTGTGAGGGAAAACACCTCCCGGGAGTTAACTTGCATCCATTTTCTCTCTTAATTACGGTTAATTTGAAGACACGGTGGATTTTAAACCTCTGCGCGTAATAAGAAAAGGATAGTTTAGCTACTGTCTGAACGGTTAGTTTTTAGCACGCAGCCCTTACGGATCGGGGAAACTTAAGTGCTCCAAGAAACGCTACAAGTGGTTGTCCACTTTGTAAACGACGCAGAGAAAGAAGGAAACAGCAGGATCTATCGAGGGTTTGCACATAAATATAATAAATATAAATTCCTCGGAAAGTCAAGTTGCGATTGTGTTTTAAAGTGTTGATACAACTGTTGGAGTCACTGATGATCCGGCCGTCATCGCCTTGGATGGTTGAGATCTGGTGGCCGAGATAAGCCTGATATCCTCACTCCGCGACGTTATCAGGTAGGTGACCTGACCTGTGATCATTCCGCACGCCGCTGCACACCGTCTCAAACCTACATAGATCCTGTTACTATGATAACGTTTGTGTGTGTGTGTGTGTGTGTAGGAAGGAGTCCCAGGAGCGCGTCTCTGCAGTTTAGTTTCATGTTTGTAAATTTTTAGATATATTTACATATTTCGTTTGTAAATATGTAAATTCAATAGTGTAGCCTAGTTCTAACGCTGGATCCTCCCCGACCAGACTCGCATAGTCTGCTCAACCAAACTTCTCTTTCACCTGCATGATATTATCGTTCTTCGTCAATACATCATTAGTTAGGTTACTTTTAAATAGTTTCCTAGGTATTACTGCCCTAGTTCTCTTATGGTTCTTCCATTTCTGTAGGATGTATAGCCTAATATACCTCAACCGAAATGGAGCATGGATGCCAATATAGCACCTGTTTCTCTGGCTCATATGGAAGGTGGATGGCACTGTGGCTCCCAGTCCACAAAGCGAAGCACTTGTCGTTTACCTCTAAAGAAATCGACCTGGAATTGGCTTCAAGTCTGTCGCAACTTGAAAATTTTAAATTTATGTTCTAATTTATAAATGGTGTGAAGACGTGCCCACCTGTAGTCGTTTCTGAAACTGTACAAATCGTTATTATTTTATTCGTAGCAGAAGGCACAACTGAGTCTCGTACCCACGATATCGATTTAGTCGAATAATGTCTTATTAAAATCTTTCGTGAGCGCCTAGTGGAGAAGTTTCTCGTCGGCGATGTTAGCAGCCCCCGGGATACTTCCCGTAGAGTTCATATCCATGCTGATCTCCTGGGACATCTACTTACGAACAAGCATTTTGATTCGTCAAAAAATTACGCAAGTACTTACGAACCTCTACATCTTTCTTAATCTTTGGCTTCTTTATGAGCTGCGAAGCACTAGGATGCTGTTTATAACAAAAATAAGAATTGATTGGGAAGTTTTGATGCTCGTAAGGTGTTTAATAAATGTAAACAAAGCCGACAAATATTTATAAAAGATGTACAGGGTCATAAGTACATGCGTAAATGCTTGCTGCATCCTGGGCTTATTTATCATCAGGACGTCACGATCCTCCTGGGAATTCAACACAAGGCTGTGGCGTCACGATCCTCCTGGGAATTCAACACAAGGCTGTGGCGTCACGATCCTCCTGGGAATTCAACACTAGGCTGTGGCGTCACGATCCTCCTGGGAATACAACACAAGGCTGTGGCGTCACGATCCTCCTGGGAATACAACACTAGGCTGTGGCGTCACTATCCTCCTGGGAATACAACACAAGGCTGTGGCGTCACGATCCTCCTGGGAATACAACACTAGGCTGTGGCGTCACTATCCTCCTGGGAATACAACACTAGGCTGTGGCGTCACGATCCTCCTGGGAATACAAGACTAAGCTGTGGTGTCACGATCCTCCTGGGAATACAACACTAGGCTGTGGCGTCACGATCCTCCTGGGAATACAAGACTAAGCTGTGGTGTCACGATCCTCCTGGGAATTCAACACTAGGCTGTGGCGTCTCGATCCTCCTGGGAATACAACACAAGGCTGTGGCGTCACGATCCTCCTGGGAATACAACACTAGGCTGTGGCGTCACTATCCTCCTGGGAATACAACACAAGGCTGTGGAGTCACGATCCTCCTGGGAATACAACACTAGGCTGTGGCGTCACTATCCTCCTGGGAATACAACACAAGGCTGTGGCGTCACGATCCTCCTGGGAATACAGCACTAGGCTGTGGCGTCGCGATCCTCCTGGGAATACAACACCCGTCGTTTCCTTATGCTAGAGCTGGCCTAAACGTAGAATTTTTTCTCCTTACACTGAGGTCTAAATGGTCTGTCAAGTTCCTTAAGCCATACTAACTCAAGTAGCAATCAAGTATCCTTCACGTCGGTGTTCCACTCCTGCCTCCTCACCTGGGTTAGATCCTGCCGTCAGCTTCCCAACCTGGCGAAGAAACACTACTATAACGAGACAAATGTTAATCTTCTTGTTTGAGGAGCTGTTCACTTGAGACAGTTAAGCAAGTCCCAGCTGTGTCTGGATACAAGTGACAGCATGAACAACCCAGCGGGTTTTCTTCCTATTGGGGAGTGTTGTACATGCTGCTATGGCGGTGTGTCCACTCACAGGATGAGTGGCGCTGCCCAATACTGTCACTATGGCAGTGTGTCCACTCACAAGATGAGTGGCGCTGCCCAATAAACTCACCCCTCGGGGCAAAATTAAAAAAAAAAACTACTGTAACTTTTAATGAAAGTAGGTTAGATTAGCATTTTAAAAGCACTACAATCACCTTCTGTGGTTGATTGTTCAATAAATCCCTGAAAAGATCTCTCACGCTATCCAATGGAGGACAGAAGAAAATGTATATATGTTGATTAGCATTGTAAATGTGTGGCCACGTCTGTGGTAGAAAATAATAATAATAGTAAACAAAAATGCAAGTCCAATGCTAAACCTCGAGCTCAGATCAATCGTGGTGAATAGACCTATATTTGACGTGTTTTGAACTGGGCTCGCCACTCCCGGTACAGTTCCACCGCTAAAATAACTTATGAGAAATTGCGTATTTCTGCTCAAACGTTCGCTCCTCTACGCGCGTTGCTGTCATCGTGAGAAATGCACATCCAGCGTCTCGTCAACTCTCCTTTGTAAAATTGGCTGGCAAAATCTCAGTGACTTCCGTGGCTTCCTGTGTTGTGGCTTTGTGTGTCATCTCTGTGGCCTTTGGTGTCACCTCTGTGGCCTTCGGTGTCACCTCTGTGGCCTTTGGTGCCACCTCTGTGGCCTTCGGTGTCACCTCTGTGGCCTTTGGTGCCACCTCTGTGGCCTTTGGTGCCACCTCTGTGGCCTTTGGTGCCACCTCTGTGGCCTTTGGTGCCACCTCTGTGGCCTTTGGTGTCACCTCTGTGGCATTTGGTGCCACCTCTGTGGCCTTCGGTGTCACCTCTGTGGCATTTGGTGCCACCTCTGTGGCCTTCGGTGTCACCTCTGTGGCCTTCGGTGTCACCTCTGTGGCCTTCGGTGTCACCTCTGTGGCCTTTGGTGCCACCTCTGTGGCCTTTGGTGCCACCTCTGTGGCCTTCGATGTCACCTCTGTGGCCTTCGATGTCACCTCTGTGGCCTTCGGTGTCACCTCTGTGGCCTTCGGTGTCACCTCTGTGGCCTTCGGTGTCACCTCTGTGGCCTTTGGTGCCACCTCTGTGGCCTTTGGTGCCACCTCTGTGGCCTTTGGTGCCACCTCTGTGGCCTTCGGTATCACCTCTGTGGCCTTCGGTATCACCTCCGTGGCTTCCTGTGTCACCTCCTTTCTCTCCCGTGTTAGTATTTAACTGTAATAAAAATTCTAGGCAGGTGTCCACGCCGAGCGGGACGGAGGAAGGAGAAGTACACATGCTGTTCAGACGCTGTCAGCAATACTGTTAAAATTCCTCACGCGTGGTCATTTTCAGGCCTTTCATTTATTATTCATCGCAACTCGCTGACATTCAAGCCCTCATACCTGCGCGTGTTTTTCCCTTCAACTGAAACCTCGCAACTTTTGCTTTGCATTTTAAAATCGTGTCTTTGATAGCGAGTAGCCTACTATATTGGTTGGTTTACCTCCAGTATACAAGCAGTGCTTGGCTTGTGTCCACATTACAAGTTGCCTCAGTACGTGTTTCGGCTGTCTTACATACATTACGATATGCCTGAGATTTATTAAACTATTGTGTGCGAATATTTTTGTTGCGTTAGCCTAGCCTAGTCACAGGGAATTTTGTTATATCTTTAAGTGCTTGGATCTACATGAAGGTTTGTTTCATAACACTGAGAATGTGTCAGTGTGAGCATGTGTGTGTGTGTGTTGTTTTGTCAGTGTGAGTGTACTACGCTCGAAACTGTTGTGAGTAAAGCCTCAACTGCCTACCTTACAACACTAGCCTAGCCTATGGTTATCAGAGTTCGTAGCTTCCGCACATTCCCTCTCGTCCTACACTTGCATAAGAAATATTGCCGCAACAAAAAGTGGACTTGTTTAAGAGGTAATTGGGCAAGTTAGAACAGGAGCGGTGGGATCAGTCAGGTTATGATGGATTTATTGGCCTGTGGGCCGCTGCAAGCCACATTATCACCAGAGAAGCCTTGTCCGCAGTTAAGTTTGAAGAGTAGCACTCTCGAAAAAGACTACAAGTAAACAGGTAAACCTATCAACTTTTGCCCACATTTTTTCCCCCCAGCGTGTTCAACGTCTGGTTCCCTCAGCCGTTCCGCGTGATTCTACTCCTGCTCACTTAATTATGCTTAGCAAATTGTTTTTGCTAAAGTTGAGCTTCAGGTCTTTGTGCTCGCTTCTCAACCTTTAATCAACTGGTGTACATATTTCCAAGCCTCCTGGGATCTGTCATGTCTAAATTTGAAGCTGTAAATGCAGTTTGCTTTCACATCTTCTTACACCATTCCAATACAACTGCGCTGAGAAAATTATTTCTCCTCTGTGGCTTATTTTGGAGCTAATTTTCCCATTGTGTCTCCTCGTGTATCACTAATTCTAAAAAGTCTGTCATGTCTGCCCTGTCGGTTTACCTAATACTTTTTTGTATGGGGTAATTGTGTGTGTTTTCTCTTATGTCTTCAAGTGACGTGAGGTTTGATTCCTATAGTTTTCCTCGTAATTCATTCCTCTCGGCACTGATGTTATAGCCTAACGTAATATTTTGCTGTTTGAGTCAAAGGAAGTCACTTAGCAAATTACTGTTAATTGATTTGTAGTTATACCTAATTATCGGTAACAGTTTGACGAGGTTAAAGGGGAATGTTTATTTCATTCTTTTCCTTATGTTAATGGGGAGTGTTGTTTCTTTATGGCATTATGTTAAGGGGGAGTGTTGTTTCTTTATGGCATTATGTTAAGGGGGAGTGTTGTTTCCTTATGGCATTATGTTAAGGGGGAGTATTGTTTCTTTATGGCATTATGTTAAGGGGGAGTGTTGTTTCTTTATGACATTATGTTAAGGGGGAGTGTTGTTTCTTTATGACATTATGTTAAGGGGGAGTGTTGTTTCTTTATGGCATTATGTTAGAAACGTTAAACAATCCTTTCATTAACGTAAGTCAGCTTGATGACCAAACGACACATTAGACAGTGAAAAAACGACGACGTTTTCGGTCCGTCCGTACATTATCAAGTCGTGTCCAGGACAGGACCGAAACGTCGTCGTTTCATCATTTTCTAATGTGTCGTTTGGTCATTATATCTTAAGATATAACATTCGGGGTTTACGGCTCATGCTCGGTGACGATATGAAAAATTGGTTTACTAAGAATTATATAAAACATATAAATATAGTATTTTCCCTTGTAAATTGATGTAAATATAATCTTTATATTGTATATTATTTAATAGATTTTTTTTTTATCTTGTCTGACATGGTTCCTTAACAGTTCCTTAACATCATTGTAATGTGTGATGGAAATATGATTAATGGCACCCATTATGAAGAGGACAAAGAAGAAAACAGGCATATTAATTGATTAATGTAACTCACCTCTTAGGTCTTGCGTAACACTAGGAATATTTCAGTGTTGAACTACTCAATCTAAACTGGAAAAACATTTGGTTGTAATGTCGACCAAGCTAAACTCACGCTGCTGGATTCCGATGTTTACAAAATACCCCGTAGACCTGTTATATACCCAGTAGACCCGTTATATGTCCCGTAGACCCGTTATATGTCCCGTAGACCCGTTATATGTCCCGTAGACCCGTTATATACCCAGTAGACCCGTTATATACCCAGTAGACCCGTTATATACCCAGTAGACCCGTTATATACTCAGTAGACCCGTTATATGTCCCGTAGACCCGTTATATGTCCCGTAGACCCGTTATATGTCCCGTAGACCCGTTATATACCCAGTAGACCCGTTATATACCCAGTAGACCCGTTATATACCCAGTAGACCCGTTATATGTCCCGTAGACCCGTTATATGTCCCGTAGACCCGTTATATGTCCCGTAGACCCGTTATATACCCAGTAGACCCGTTATATACCCAGTAGACCCGTTATATACTCAGTAGACCCGTTATATGCCCAGTAGACCCGTTATATGTCCCGTAGACCCGTTATATGTCCCGTAGACCCGTTATATGTCCCGTAGACCCGTTATATGTCCCGTAGACCCGTTATATACCCAGTAGACCCGTTATATACCCAGTAGACCCGTTATATGTCCCGTAGACCCGTTATATGTCCCGTAGACCCGTTATATGTCCCGTAGACCCGTTATATACCCCAGTAGACCCGTTATATACCCCAGTAGACCCTTTATATACCCAGTAGACCCGTTGTATACCCCAGTAGACCCGTTATATACCCAGTAGACCCGTTATATACCCAGTAGACCCGTTATATACCCAGTAGACCCGTTATATACCCAGTAGACCCGTTATATACCCAGTAGACCCGTTATATACCCAGTAGACCCGTTATATGCCCAGTAGACCCGTTATATGTCCCGTAGACCCGTTATATGTCCCGTAGACCCGTTATATGTCCCGTAGACCCGTTATATACCCCAGTAGACATTATATACCCCAGTAGAACCGTTATATACCCCAGTAGACCCGTTATATACCCCAGTAGACATTATATACCCCAGTAGACCCGTTGTATACCCCAGTAGACCCGTTATATACCACAGTAGACACATTATATACCCCAGTAGACCCGTTATATACCCTGGCATATGTTGAGCAGACTTGTCAGGAACAAGGAACAAACAAGCAACAGTTGACCCGAGGCCAACACGGGACGGTGACCTGACCCAGCTTGGACAGGTGACGGGTTCTTGTAACATATAAGCAGCCCGCCTGTCTCGCTTCCTATTCGGCTCCAGACGGAAATATTCAGATTTTCTTTTCAGATTACTTTTCCTCTGAAAGGGAGAGGCAATCAGCTGTTACGCAACTCTTGTTAATCAAGCCATTGCATAGTCTGCAATCCAGTGTATCGTGGAAGTGAACACTTTATCCACCTGGAGTTGGGCAACGGATTGTTGTCTCTCACCTTCCTTGGTTTTGCGAGTCCTTCGTAGCCTAGTGGTCGATGGTCGGATGGCCAGGGTTCAGTCCTACTGTGATCCAGGTGTTTAGCTTAGTTCATTTATTATGCACCCCATACCCATCTTGTGGGCGGTAGTGGAATGGGTTATAGGTGGATGAAGTATTTATGGATTGTAGTTTGTGTGTGTGTATATATATATATATGTATATATATATATATATATATATATATATATATATATATATATATATATATATATATATATATATATATATATATAATACACTCGCCTAGTTGTGTGAGTGTGTATGAATGCATGTACATACATACACTTCAGAGATTATATATTCCCTTTAAAATTTTATCTATACAAAATAGAGCTAAGGGTATAATGATATCAATCTTCAATGATTGCTGTATAACGTGTCGAAATGCTCTCCGTTATCAGCGCTTCAATAAAAAAAAATTACTTGTCCAAAAAAATATATATATTCAAAGATTTAAACCATTCAAATTATTTAAAGATCAAAGTAAAGATCAAAGTATTTAAAGATCAAAGTATTTAAAGATCAAAGTATTTAAAGAAAAAATATATTCAAAGATTTAAACCATTCAAATTATTTAAAGATAAAAGATTATACAACAATTAAAATATAGAAATATATACTATGAAAGATTGTTCCAACTTAGCTACACATAGCAGGTGAATTAGTGGGCAAACTTGGGTATCTGGAAGCGAGAGTTGATCAGTTCAGGTCTCAAGGATTGTGACCCGGTGCCAGCATGTTAGGGTCCAATCTAACAAGACGACGACAGAGGAGTAAAGATGATATATGTGAAAGGATGATCGATGGATTGGACTTTGATCACTGATCGAGCAAGAAGTAGCCAGCCTTAAGCAGCTATCCTGCACGGTAAGAGATACCCGTATGTGACAAGATGCGATATATATATGATATTCTGCGATGTTCGCTACATACCGAACAGCACAACTCGAACACTTCAAAATGGTTAACTTTACCAGATTCGAGCTAAAATAAATGCCCAGTAAATTAAAATCCTCGTAAATCATCAACCAGAACTTGTGAGTAAAGAAGTCACATTACAGCTCGGCATCTTCAAATCACATAAATTTTTTCTCTTAATTTATCAACAAGGGTTACATTATTATTTTTATCTGAATTAGTTGTGCTACATCGGTTTAAAATTTAGAGAAGCCATTTGTTATGTTCAAAATAGTCACTGGTATTGATTAACTTGCCTGACTGCATTATTAGGCTGTCATGATTTGCTTTATTATAAGAATTTTACCTCGGCAAGTTTTGTATTTATTTTATAAAATGCCATTTTCAAAACTCTATGTTTTGTCAGTTGAGACAATGGGATAGGCTAGAATCATTTAATATCAAACAAAATCAGTGAATTATCACTTGCGTTCAAAATAAAAAATGCAATCGACCTGTCCTCTTTGGTAATGGTTTATTATGGATCACATAACCAGTGGGTACAGTATGCAAGTTTGTTGTTGTTTAAGATTCGCTACCTGGAACAAAAAGTTTCAAGTAGCACGGGCTATGGTGATCCCGTAATAGTATGCAAGAATAACGCCGATATAACGTGGAACCAGCGGCGGTCTTGACTATGGTGCCCACTATGAATGCCCTCTGAGCGTCTGGGATCCTCTCGAACGTAAGTTCGAACCCTCGTCACAGCCCTTGTGGATTTGTTCATTTGATGCATCACGCTATTGTGATTTCTGTGTGTAAGTTCATTAAAGTTATTACATTTATATTTGTGGTGAACTACCCAGTGGACGAATCAACATCTTCAACGTTAATTCTCCGTTGAATTGTACGGGCTCACCATAGCCCGTGCTACTTGGAACTTTGTGTTCTAGGTACCGAATCTACAACAACAACAACAACAACATTCGTTGAAATGGCGTTCCTCTTGGATATTGTAACCCCTTTTTATTTTCTTTATTAGATAATATGCAATATAAAGATCATATTTACATCAATTTACAAGGAAAAATACTGTTTTATATATATATAGTTTATATAATTCTCAGTAAACGAATTTTTCATAACATCAAAACATTCTCAGTAAACATTCCTGGGTTTACGGCAACATTCCTGGGTTTACGGCAACATTCATGGGTTTACGGCAACATTCCTGGGTTTACGGTAACATTCATGGGTTTACGGCAACATTCATGGGTTTACGGCAACATTCATGGGTTTACGGCATGAGCCGTAAACCCATGAATGTTACACTTGATCCTGCCTGGCAAGACCTTCAATAATTTATCCACTGGTGACCCTTCTGCCTGCCTATTCACGCACACAAAATGTAATCAGAAAGTAGTATAATTATTGTATTCTTAATTTTCTGGCATTTAATGTCAATATGAAACATTAAAAACCCTCATTAACTCCACTCTAATGCTTGGTCCACAGAAAGCTTTAAGAGTGCCTGTAATACAGTTTACAAGAACAACTTTCTGCTTACAGAAATCAAATTATATGCATAAAATACAGGGAAATATTTCTAGACATTTCTTGAACATTATTGATGTATTTATCGTCAATTTCTTGACTCCCCCCCCCCCCTTCCTTCTTGGTCAGAATGATGTGTAAACAAAAATAAAGTGCTGATAGCTCTGTAATGTATTATAGCCTCATACCATACTTTTACATGCATTTTAAAAATTGCCCTCTTTTTGAAAATTATTAATATTTTTTTTTATAATTTAAAAAAAAATCAACATGGTCATTTTTTGGATGAGCTAAAACTAAGGCCATAACTAAGAGCAGTATTTTGATTAAAGATTGTATCAGATAAATATATCACAAAGTTACCATGAATATGTATTGTCCAATTGCTATTTTATATTCAAATCTATAGTTTACGACTAGGCTTTCCTACTAGATTATTTCTAGGAGGAAAATTTATTTATTTCCTCCTATTTATTATGCACATATTTCTAAATTTGTGGCGACAATAGATGTATAAACGGTGTTTACAGTTGGTAAGTTCCGCTCAATATTATATCATCATTTGTTATTTAGAAGGTCCCTGAAACTTTCATTTTGGAAATTTCTATGTGCTTTTCAAGATGATCATCTCACTAGGTATGTTTGGTAGCATAGATTTTAATAACATTTTTCACTATTAATTCCTAAGAAACTGCAGCCGATGCTTCAGTTTGAGACTTGCTCAGAGAGAGAGAGACGCTGACTCACTTCTACCTGTACAATATATTCTAGCATCGTAATCCACGGTCTCTATAAAATTGTGTTTACCCTACCAGACAACACGATAAATGAACAAATATGTTCATAATAAATGAACATAATAAATGAACAGGATAAATGCCTTGACAATATCCAATTATAAATATTTTGTTGATAATATATAGTAACAGGACTTAGCGCTAGCCCAACACGCGGGCGTCAGGTAGCCTCGTGCGGGGGCCCACCTACATAACAAAGGGATTTCCTTGAAAAAGAAGAGTACATTAAAATATAGTGTAGTTCTGATCTAAAGGTCCTAAGATTATACCCTGCAAACACACAACTTAACGGTCCCTATTGCTACGTTTATTACAAATTGTTACAAAGCTGTTGTTATAAAGTTTTTATGACGTGTTAGAAAGTTGTTTCAACTTGCTAGATACTTGTTACTAGTTGAAAGGTGTTATAAGTTGTTCGAACATTGTTGCAACGTCGTACTTTCGTCGTTTGTTTGGCGGGATAGGTGTGCAAGTTCAGCATTGATGGGATGCGAATAGTGTTGTAGCAAAGGGGGCCTGGCGGCTGAGTGGACAGCACTCCTGATTCATAGTCCTAAGGTTCCGGGTTCCATCCCCGGCTGGGGCGGAAACAAATGCGCAGAGTTTCTTTCACCCTGATGCACCTGTTCACCTAGCAGTAAATGGGTACCTGGGAAATTAGACAGCTGCTACGGGCTGCTTCCTGGGGGATGTGTAACAAAAAGGAGGCCTGGTCGAGGACTGGGCCGCAGGGACGCTAAAGCCCGAAATCATCTCAAGATAACCTCAAGATGTTGTCTGAAAACATAATTTGTTATGATAATGATAGCATTTTGGGTAATGGGATAGCTTGTGGTGGCTGAGTCCCACACCTAGATATCCATAAGTCAGGCAGGGAGTGTCGAGTAATACACAGATGCAAATAGGCCAGATTGGGGAACATTATCACATTTTCGATAGTATATAATTTATAACTTGTTTGTTCTGTGTTATATATGAGTGTTATCAATATATTGGCCTGAATAAAATAATATTTATAACCAGTTTGTAATAGTCTACGCTTAGTTAAGTGCTCTTGGACATTTTTTTTTTTAAATTTTGCCCCGAGGGGGCGAGTTTCTTGGGCAGCCTCACTCATCCTTCATCTTCAGTAGAGTCAAAACTGCCAACATAGTGTTTGTACTCACTTTAATGTTTGTACTCTCCTCATAATTACCTTACTGTTTGCGTCCGTAGGCAATACAGGCGGAACTCAGAGGTCAGCTTGTGTGTTATCACCGATTTTTGCGGCAGTTGACTCAAGCGTCTGCTTGTTGTAGCTCCGACCGGGAGGGTGTTGTAGGTGTCTGGTGGGGGTGGAGTGGAGGTGGGAGTGGGTGTGGGTGTCTGGTGGTGGTGGTGGGGTGGGTGTCTGGTGGTGGTGGTGGAGTGGTGGTGGGGTGGGTGTCTGGTGGTAGGAGTGGGTGTGGGTGTCTGGTGGTGGTGGAGGGGTGGTGGGGTGGGTGTCTGGTGGTGGTGGTGGAATGGTGGTGGGAGTGGGTGTGGGTGTCTGGTGGTGGTGGAGGGGTGGTGGGGTGGGTGTCTGGTGGTGGTGGTGGAGTGGGGGTGGGTGTGGGTGTCTGGTGGTGGTGGAGTGGTGGTGGGGGTGGGTGTCTGGTGGTGGAGTGGTGGTGGGGTGGGTGTCTGGTGGTGGTGGTGGAGTGGTGGTGGGGTGGGTGTCTGGTGGTGGTGGAGTGGTGGTGGGGGTGTGTGTCTGGTGGTGGTGGTGGAGTGGTGGTGGGGTGGGTGTCTGGTGGTGGTGGTGGTGGAGTGGTGGTGGGGTGGGTGTCTGGTGGTGGTGGTGGGGTGGGTGTCTGGTGGTGGTGGAGTGGTGGTGGGGTGGGTGTCTGGTGGTGGTGGAGGGGTGGTGGGGGTGTGTGTCTGGTGGTGGTGGTGGGGTGGGTGTCTGGTGGTGGTGGTGGTGGAGTGGTGGTGGGGGTGGGTGTCTGGTGGTGGTGGTGGGGTGGGTGTCTGGTGGTGGTGGAGTGGTGGTGGGGTGGGTGTCTGGTGGTGGTGGAGGGGTGGTGGGGGTGTGTGTCTGGTGGTGGTGGAGTGGTGGTGGGGTGGGTGTCTGGTGGTGGTGGTGGAGTGGTGGTGGGGTGGGTGTCTGGTGGTGGTGGAGGGGTGGTGGGGGTGTGTGTCTGGTGGTGGTGGTGGAGTGGTGGTGGGGTGGGTGTCTGGTGGTGGTGGTGGTGGAGTGGTGGTGGGGTGGGTGTCTGGTGGTGGTGGTGGTGGAGTGGTGGTGGGGTGGGTGTCTGGTGGTGGTGGGGGTGTGTGTCTGGTGGTGGTGGTGGAGTGGTGGTGGGGGTGGGTGTCTGGTGGTGGTGGTGGGGTGGGTGTCTGGTGGTGGTGGGGTGGGTGTCTGGTGGTGGTGGAGGAGTGTTGGGGTGGGTGTCTGGTGGTGGTGGAGTGGTGGTGGGGTGGGTGTCTGGTGGTGGTGGGTGTCTGATGGTGGTGGTGGGTGTCTGATGGTGGTGGTGGGTGTCTGGTGGTGGTGGAGGAGTGTTGGGGTGGGTATCTGGTGGTGGTGGGGGTGTGTGTCTGGTGGTGGTGGTGGTGGAGGGGTGGTGGTGGTGGGTGTCTGGTGGTGGTGGAGTGGTGGTGGGGGTGGGTGTCTGGTGGGTGTCTGGTGGTGGTGGGTGTCTGGTGGTGGTGGAGGGGTGTTGGGGTGGGTGTCTGATGGTGGTGGAGTGGTGGTAGGGGTGGGTGTCTGGTGGTGGAGGGGGGGGGGTGCGGGTGCCCAACTCAGCCTCCTGTTTGGATATTATTTTTTGTAACTATGTACACCGTAGTACATTGACGTTCTAAGCAATTACATAGTAGAACTTTGTACTATTCACTTAAAAATCCGAAAAAATGTAGCGGTACCCAGCTCCTCCAAGCTGTTCCCTGAGAGGTTACCTGCACACTGCTCCCAGCACCTTACACCACACCCCGTACACACCTGGGAACACACCTGGTCACACAACTAACACCACTGGACCACCAGGGGACCAACTGGCCGACGCTATACGCTACATTGCGTTTATGGCACACTAAGACATCTTACGTGATCGGTAATTACTATCCCCAGGAGCCGTGAAGTGCGTCTGAGACGATAATCAATAACTCGCCCACTGCGCTGTTAGGCGGTATTAATAGTTGAGATTTTTTCCCCCCACTTAGGCTGTATTATGGGAATTGATGTATTGAATAGACTGATGCATGAACTTTATCTGAGCCGATTTATGTCATTATCTTCCCTTCCGTCACTAGTTATTATAATGTGACCTAAATATATGAACCTCTGGACCGTTATATGAACCTTAAGAGAACCGCCCAGCTTAGTGAGACTTATCTTGCCTTATCATAGAGTTGCTCGGAGAAGGTTATAACCAGACACAGAGTTTTAAGTGTTGTCAACTTTATTACTGTCTTCTACAGTGGTCAGCTCATTCAGTTCACACCTTGTAAAGTCCTGGGTTCGATTCCAGCAGTTGGAAGGGGGAGTTTATATGTAGTCTCTGTCGCAGACTTTATTTTCTTGCTTTGCAAGTAGACAGAGTGATCTCTGGCTTTATAAATAGATCAAAGTTCCCAATGAAGTATCCAAGCCGGTCACATCATGTAGCAGACGAAAGTTCATTGTATAAATTGACGATTTTGTAATTCTCGCTTTTTCTGTCTTGAGTGGTGCGACCTTTCTTGAAGTCAAACTTGTAGTGGCATTTGGTGAACTCTTCAGCAGGTCTAATATCACATGCTGAGAACCTCTGAGCAGTGTTGTAATACTACAGGAGGGACCCTCTCTACTCGCAAAACTCCTTCTAATACAGGAGAAAATTCAGGGACTGAGAAGCATACCTCCTCAGAGCAAGCATAGCTCACTGACAGTGATATAGCATTAAGGTAAGCATAAATAACCACATGAGAAGTACTCATTTGCATTGACTCAGAAACTGCACTATAAAGCCGGACTAAACAGAGATAATCGCTGAAAGCGAGAGTTGTAAAAATCCTAACTAATCAGGGAAGGGTAAGCACGTCCCAGAAGATTCCCTCTCAAGGTGGAATTCATATTCATATTCAGTATTTACTATCTTCTGATTTAGGGCTTCTATCCCTCTAACTATTTTCTTAGCATCAGGGCTTAGTTGAAAGAGGAGTTCTCCAAAACTCATTTTCGTAATTTCAAGGTGAAGAAAAAAGTGAATTACTATAGAATTTATTACACTTATTTATACAATTTGCACAACGTTTCGAACCTCCATGGTTCATTCTCAAGTGAAAAGAATTTTCAGAACTGGTTGATTTATACCCGCACTGGGTCAGGTGATAAGATAATAAAGGTAAAAACATGGGGGATACATAAGGGATAAATGGGGGATGAAGCACATAAGAATAAAGGTAACTGCGGAAGGCCTATTGGCCAATACGAGGCAGCTCCTTTCTACATACAAAGATTAATCAGGTGTAATTAGCCTGAACGTTCTGGTCTTGTTCTTACTCTCATATATTTTATGAGAGTAAGAACAAGACCAGAACGTGAAGATGCCAACATAGAAAACGCTGCTCGACAAACAACGCCCACTACTCCTGATTAATCTTTGTATGTGTTTTGTACCCTATTTAGCCCTAAACCAGAAAATAATTAATACAGAATATACTGTCATATATATATATATATATATATATATATATATATATATATATATATATATATATATATATATATATATATATATATATATATATAATATAATATAATATTGACAACCTTTGGGAGAGTCCTGCACTGGAAATTGACATTGATCTTAACTTCCATCTCATCAAATTCACAAGAAATTTTCTCCAGTTTGCTAGGCTTTTTTACCGTTGGGAAATTAGTGACACGCAAAAACAGAAATGAAGCAGAGATGGGACAGTAAACAGGACAGAGAGGAAGGAGAGAGGGACAGACAAACGCAGACCCCCTCCCCCCCCTCCCCCCACCTCGCTCACAGAGCAGACAACTCTACACAAGGATGAAGGAACGACCCTCAGCGCTGCCTCTAGTGCCAAGTGCCTCTCCACGCGGGCCGTAGTACTGGCAGGTGAAGGACACTTCTCCCCTTACCTACACAACGGTGCCCTGTTCCACGTGTGGGCGAGTTCCTCTTAATGGTGGAGAGACAGATTCTTCACGGTGGGAGAGGTTCCTGTAGCTCCACAGTGTCTCCCATGTTGCGGTACAGTTTCTTCTCGGTGGGAGGGGAGAAGGTGGAGATCATCACAGCCTAATAGACAGTGAATTACTTGATTATTGTAAAGGTGAGAAATGGCTGATAGATGTGTCCAGTTGCTCACATTCCAAGACGGAGGCGAGAGAGAGCGAGTCTGGTTCTCAAGCAGGAATTCCCCGTCAAGTCGAGTTTCCGTTAATTAAGGATCTGAGAGGAACCAATATGCCCTGCGAGCGGTGGATTTTAGCGTCACAGTACAAGTGACAGGATGAACAACCCAGCGGGTTATCTTCCTATTGGGGAGTGTTGTACATGCTGCTATGGCGATGTGTCTACTCACAAGATGAGTGGCGCTGCCCAATAAACTCGCCCCTCGGGGCAAAATTTAAATCTAGCTCTTACGGGCTCACCATAGCCTATGCCGCGTGGAAATTTTAGTTCCGAATAGTTAGGTCTAAAACAGCAACAATCACCTATAACTCTTCACACGAACTATGTGGACATTCATACTGTTTAGAGCAGTGGCTTGAATGCGGATATACTTGTGTCAAGTCTATAAACCAAATTCCCCACCAAGATACTCGATGGGAGGAATGTGATTGGCTAATTCAGAGTCCGCTCGCTTTGCTTGGGTGGGGGATGGGAGGGCGGTTCACTTCCACAACGGGCGTATTGTGTTGTTGTTGGTGGGGGAGACGTATAGTGTTGTTGGTGTGGGAGACGTATAGTGTTGTTGGTGTGGGAGACGTATAGTGTTGTTGGTGTGGGAGACGTATAGTGTTGTTGGTGTGGGAGACGTATAGTGTTGTTGGTGTGGGAGACGTATAGTGTTGTTGGTGTGGGAGACGTATTGTGTTGGATTATTTCATATTTTGTAGACTACCCTTATGGGTTCTCTGCTCGACGTCTTGTTTCTGAGAAGAAACTCACTCTCTCTCTCTCTCTCTCTCTCTCTCTCTCTCTCTCTCTCTCTCTCTCTCTCTCTCTCTCTCTCTCTCTCTCTCTCTCTCTCTCTCTCTCACACACACACACACACACACACACACACACACACACACACACAGCGAGTGTAATACACTCGACATAACCAGACCCTGACCAGCACCAACCTAACAATCTCTATATTAATTAAATGAGTGATCACTTTTTATTGGCATTTCATGCATGTTACCAACAGGTAATTAATGTATTTTTTGTTCTGAGAGACGAGCTGACACGTGATGCTGGAGCATTACCGGGTGTCACGTGTCGCTGGAGCATTACCGGGTGTCACGTGTCGCTGGAGCATTACCGGGTGTCACGTGTCGCTGGAGCATTACCGGGTGTCACGTGTCGCTGGAGCATTACCGGGTGTCACGTGGTACTGGAGTGTGGTAACCGACCTGTGAGATTTATATTTATTTAATTTATATGAATTTATATAGAATTTATATTTACGTTAATTTATATACTTCGATAGCAATTTGTATAATGATAAGTGGACTGTATTTCTGCAATAATCTCAATCTCACAAATCGATCCTCTACACATTAGGGGGGGTTTATTAGTTTATATATATGCAGCCAATCAAACTACAGTAACTACATACATTGAAAAGGTTCCTTATCTTATAGTACAGCAGGTTAGTCCACCAGGTATAACTAGGGTGTAGACACCAAATTATCCTCTTTGAGGTAGCTTCCATCACCCAGTAACTGGAGCACAAAATCTTGCTTCCTCGTCTTGACCTGTCAAAAGGGCGCTAGCTGTAAAGCCAGAATCCTATATATGACAAGTATTTCAGAGAAAACTGTACATGGAACAATGAAGACCTGGCTTAATTACCTTTAGTTTGAGGCGATTTCGTGATCTAACCGGGTCACCCTATATCCTGACATTAATGGCCATAAATGAATGATAAACGGGTTTCGGATAGACACTTAACTTGAATTTGTAGACAGCGTGTTGACAATGGTACACCTTTGGTTTCCATAACACTACGTCCAAGTAAAATTAACAGGAGCCGAATTTGCTCTCGTGTGAGCCTCTGGTCTAGTATCAACAATGGCTGCATCTAACACTCCATACTATTGACGCCTGGCCGACATTGTCCAGATATGATAGGAGCCAAATTTGCTCCACACGTCTCGGAGGTGACACAACAATGGCTGCCCCCCTTCCCCACTGACGCCTGGCTTACATTGTCCACATGTCAGAAAGTGATAGAAGGGTCACATTTACTCTACTTTAATATTGATAATTAAGTTAATTTATATAAGATGTTTTTATGATGGTAAAGTCCAAAGACTAATGTATTTAAGAATAATTCCCACCATAATAGGTGGTGAATTATAATAGTGTGTGGTGATGATATCCCGTTTTCTATAGACGGTAATTCCACTACAAGTTACGTTTTCTATGGGTAACTTGTTGGTAATACAGCTATTATCTGTATGATATATTAAATGCTGTCGGATTTTCCGACATGGAGCATTACCGGGTGTCACGTGTCGCTGGAGCATTACCGGGTGTCACGTGTCGCTGGAGCATTACCGGGTGTCACGTGTCGCTGGAGCATTACCGGGTGTCACGTGTCGCTGGAGCATTACCGGGTGTCACGTGTCGCTGGAGCATTACCGGGTGTCACGTGGTACTGGAGCATTACCGGGTGTCACGTGTCGCTGGAGCATTACCGGGTGTCACGTGTCGCTGGAGCATTACCGGGTGTCACGTGGTACTGGAGCATTACCGGGTGTCACGTGGTACTGGAGCATTACCGGGTGTCACGTGGTACTGGAGCATTACCGGGTGTCACGTGGTACTGGAGCATTACCGGGTGTCACGTGGTACTGGAGCATTACCGGGTGTCACGTGGTACTGGAGCATTACCGGGTGTCACGTGGTACTGGAGCATTACCGGGTGTCACGTGGTACTGGAGCATTACCGGGTGTCACGTGGTACTGGAGCATTACCGGGTGTCACGTGGTACTGGAGCATTACCGGGTGTCACGTGGTACTGGAGCATTACCGGGTGTCACGTGGTACTGGAGCATTACCGGGTGTCACGTGGTACTGGAGCATTACCGGGAGTCACGTGGTACTGGAGCATTACCGGGTGTCACGTGGTACTGGAGCATTACCGGGTGTCACGTGGTACTGGAGCATTACCGGGTGTCACGTGGTACTGGAGCATTACCGGGTGTCACGTGGTACTGGAGCATTACCGGGTGTCACGTGGTACTGGAGCATTACCGGGTGTCACGTGGTACTGGAGCATTACCGGGTGTCACGTGGTACTGGAGCATTACCGGGTGTCACGTGGTACTGGAGCATTACCGGGTGTCACGTGGTACTGGAGCATTACCGGGATTAGTTTCTCTGTTCGGTCTCCAGAGTTGCCTACCAACCCCCCACCCCCCACCCCGTCGGGCCTACCGGTTAAACAGTTCCAAGAATATAATCTCCAGAAAAAAATTGGTATTTTTTTTTCAGGGATTCGAACCCATGTATGTGTTTAGTCACGGTGATTTAGCTCGTTTAGTCACGGTGATTATATGGGTTATCATTGGTCTTTTGCTAATATTCTCTCAGGTTTATATTAAAGCTTTTTCTCGTATAATTAACAGTTTCTTCATTTGAACAAATCCACAAGGGCCGTGACGAGGATTCGAACCTGCTTCCGAGTGAGTGGAGAGCTGGATACGCGCCGCACAGCTAGGCCTACTAGAATGATAGTACCAATAGTATTTGATCAAACGTACAAAAATAGACGGTTGCCGTCAACAGTTCTCATTTTGTACTATGAACGTCATAGCGGGCACGGGAAAAGTAAACCAAAATCAAAGTTAAACATTCCTAGCATAGTACATTTATGTTCTATTTTAGGCCTTGGATTGTTTGGACAGCTGAGGTTAGGCTCACTAGGTTTCCAGTTTTTTTATGTCATTTGGGTTAGTTGAATATTAAAAAACATGAACTTTTTGGGGTCCAACAGTTCAATTTTGTACCTTTGACCTAATAGTGTAAGTACTGTCAGTTAAGGAGAATGGGTTAGGGAGAATGGGTTGTTCCAAACGAAGTGGCAAACGCTATAATTGTAGAAATTAAGAAATTGAAAATTAGGCTAGCGAACTTGTCACATCTTGACGGAACAAAGTTGGGAGAGTTTTTTGTTTTGATTTTCTACCACAGACGTGGCCACACATTTACCATGCTAAGCAGCATAGATACATTTTCTTTTGTCCTCCATGGATAGGGGTTAAAGATCTGCTAAACATACAGTTCAGTGATTTATTGAACAAGTTGAGAGAGTGGCAGGGCGGTGTCTCGTAGCCTAAGGCATGGGTGACGCCGACGGGTTTGGGCGGGAAGCAGAGAACTGGCTGGGGTTGGGGGGGCTCAATTTATGGCCGGGGTGGAGGTGCAGTCTGTCCTGGAAATACTCCAGAGAAATCTTCCGTAGTGGGGCACAGCCATTCAGCGATCCATGTTCCATGTACTTACACAGCCACTTATTAATAACAGGTGTGTATAAGTGGTACTTGCGCTAGAGCGTCCCACGGAGGAACTAGCCTCGCGCGATGGCTGCTGCTGACACCTGGGAAATTAGGTTTCTCAATTGGAACATTCGTGGCATCAACAGCACACTGAATGATTTAATTCCGCATGTTACCAGCAATAACATATTATTGCTATACAGGAACCCTGGACATCTAATATGATAAACAAACTCCCACCAAAGATCAGAGGGTATATGTGCCCTATACAGACAGTAAGCGCCACAGAGACCTACTTACATTTGAATTGATTTGCCGCATACTTTTGTACACACACACTCAGTGTCATCACTTCCATACACACACTGCGGCAGGCCACTTATCATTCCTTAACGAATATGGCGGAAGCCAGAAACTGGGTGTAACATTGCTGCCAGATGTGACAATATACACTGGAGAGTTTAATGCTAGATATATTACATTGGGAAACTACAAACGACAATAATAGACGCAAATACATATTTGACAGCAAATTAACTTTGTATAATACGGACACGCAAACTCATGTATTGGGAGGCAGACTTGATTGTGTAAAGGGTAGACACCTTGTGTAAGATGGGGGTTACGAGGGGGGCCTCGTAACCTGGTGGATAGCGCGCAGGACTCGTAATTCTGTGGCGCGGGTTCGATTCCCGCACGAGGCAGAAACAAATGGGCAAAGTTTCTTTCACCCTAAATGCCTCTGTTACCTAGCAGTAAATAGGTACCTGGGAGTTAGTCAGCTGTCACGGGCTGCTTCCTGGGGGTGGAGGCCTGGTCGAGGACCGGGCCGCGGGGACACTAAAGCCCCGAAATCATCTCAAGATAACCTCAAGAAGATAATAAGGAATACTCGTTGGTAAATCACTTGGTTAGTGATCACTGTGCAATTCCCGCTTCCTATGAGGTACAGTGTGATGTACCTAATAGACATCAGAGACGGAAAATTAATGTTCCACATGGTTTGTATAACCACTTTATTAATTGTTTTATTAATTGTATTTTAATCTCACACAGTTAGGAATTTACTGGTGTTCTCCAGAGACCTAGTTGATACCTGACAGTCAAGGGGTCTGACAGCTGAGTGGACAGCGCTTCGGATTCGTAGTCCTGAGGATCCGGGTTCGATCCCCGGTGGAGGCAGAAACAAAATGGGCAGAGTTTCTTTCACCCTGATGCACCTGTTACCTAGCAGTAAATAGGCACCTGGGAGTTAGACACCCGTTACGAACTGCTTCCTGTTGTGTGTGTGTGTGTGTGTGTGTGTGTGTGTGTGTGTGTGTGTGTGTGTGTGTGTGTGTGTGTGTGTGTGTGTGTGTGTGTGAAAAAAATAGTAACGATTCATTGACAGTTGAAAGGCGGGCCGAAAGAGCAGAGTTCAACCCCCCCCCCCCCCAAGCACAACTAGGTGATTACTACAGCCCATTAGAATAACCACACCATTACACCACAGCTCACTGGAACAAGCAAACACTGTATCATTAAACATTAACATGACGTTTTCACTGCCAATTAACATACAGACCCAAACTTAATGACAGGCTCCGACTGACAAGTAACCATCCATCTTCCCCGAGCACCTGTTGACTTGTTAGGTCTTAATGATGTAATTGAACGTGGAATTAAATAATGCATTAGAGAAGGGTAAATCAACTGCTCCAGGAGAGGACAGTATTACTTACAGCTTACCGAGATTAGTCTCACAAGTACCAGGTGATCCACTTTACACAGAATGAAGTTTAAGTGAAGGAGGAAAGAGAATTATCAGGGTAAAGCGCCAAGCCATTACGACTGTATAGCACTGGGAAGGGGTCAGGATAAGGATTTGGGATGGGACGGGGGGAAAGGAATGGTGCCCAACCACTTGTGGACGGTCGGGGATTGAACGCCGACCTGCATGTCGCTCTACCGTCAACTCCAAGCATCAGGTGAAGGACCTGATGCTTGGACAAAGAGTGTCACTATTCCTATTTCTAACCACATTTAGTTAATTATAGATCTCTTAACATCGTGTATTTGTAAAGTGCCTGAACGCATTGTCCTAAACCGACTTATGTTTAGTATACAGGGGCAACTGCCCCCCCCCCTAACCTTACCTTGAGGTTACCTTGAGGTGCTTCCGGGGCTTAGCGTCCCCGCGGCCCGGTCGTCGACCAGGCCTCCTGGAAAACATTATTGCCAACAGCATTTGGTGTTCCCAGGCGGTCACACATCCAAGTACTAACCAAACCCAACGTTGCTTAACTTCGCTGATCGGACGAGAAGCGGTGTTCTCAACGTGGTATGGCCGTTGGCCACACACACAGTTTGGGGGTGAGAGCAACACACGCACCACGAACTTCGCGAACTTTTACACGGGTACTGTTGAGCAGAGTTCTGGTCGATTTAGACCTAAAGCCCGCCATCTACTGCAGGAATGTCGACGACATATTTGTACAAGTCCTGGATACCGAACGACTGTTGCAGTTCAAGGAATCTTTTTAGCAAAACTCAGTTTTAAACTTCTTATGAGATGGAGAGTTGGGATAAGCTGCCCTTCTTAGATGTAGCAGTCATGGAAAGGAACGGCAGCTTTCATCATGCAGCATACACTAAGGAGACAAACATAGTGATGTGCCTTAATGCTGACAGCGACTGTCTGGAGAGATACAAACGGAGTGTTGTGAACGCTTACGTCGACCGAGCTCTCACTCACAGCTCTGGGTGGAAGCAGATGGATGAGGAGTTACTGTAGAATAAGGCAGATTTTGGTCAACACTAGGTTTCTCCAATGGTTATGTCGAAGGCATCATAAAAAGGAAGGTGGCGAGGTGTGCAACAGGCGAACGGAACAACCAATACCACAATACCCGAACTTGCAATAACATTGTTCTACAGAAACTTCTTCTCCACAGCCAACAAAGCGGAGGAAAGATCCCTAAAAGAGATCATTGAGAGCAACGTTACCCCAACTGACGTCAACCAGAAGATAAAACTAACAATATATTATAAGAGAAGGAAAACCGCCAACCTGCTAATGAAGAATTCCCCTGACACTAAGAAAAACGCCTCGAAGGAGACCAATGTTGTCTACGCCTTCACGTGCCCACTTGGGGATTGTCAGCCCCAACGAACTCAGTATACAGGCAAGACAACAACGTCTCTCTCTCTCTAGGCGTTTAACAATGCACAAGCAACAGGGCTCCATCAAGGAACATATAATCGCCCCTCACAACGTGACGATCACCAGGGATATTTTGACGAGCAACACCGAAATAATTTATAGATACAATGACTGTAGAAGATTAGACATCAGTGAAGTTCTGCATATCAAGAAATCCAGAAATATATATATATATATATATATATATATATATATATATATATATATATATATATATATATATATATATATATATATATATATATATATATATATATATATATATATATATATACACACACACAATGTGTGTGTGTGTATGCTATTCCTGCGATGGCGCTGGAACCAAACGTATTGGCATTTGCCTTTCTATTGGACAATTTTTAGCAACGTGGAGAGGAGAGACCTGCTGCATGGGTAACAGCTTCTCCTCCATATTGGCCTACCCAAGCTTTGTGCCTTAGAGAGGACCCTCCAGACTCGATACCATGAGCGCAAATCCTTTAGTCTCCCGAGACTGCAGGATGCCTAGAATAATACAATATAGCACAAAAACACTTTCTTGTGTAGGGTTCGAACCTTAGTCAGGCGCTCCAAACGCAATAGCATGTCGAGTATTGTGACCAATACACCATGTCAGACTGTTCAAAAGTGTTAGGAGTCGGAGACTATTTAACCTAACACCATTGGAACAGTTTTGAACCTTTTGAAAAGTCTACCAGGGTGTATAACAGTGTGGAGGAGAGTAGAGGAGAGGAATAGATAAGAAAGATAAGAGGAAGATTGGGAGAGACCGGAGAAGGGAATGGGCGGGGGGGGGGGGGAGGAGGAGCGAGATCCGGCCCACGCCAGGGACCCCCTATAAAATTCTATATATGCAGAAGCAATGTGAAAAAACTGGAAAAGAGTCGTTAAGATGAAAGGGTGAACTACGTGATGAGCAGGACTCAGCCGCAGGAGAGGAAATGTTATAGTGTGTGAGGAAGGTAGGAAGCAAGTCCCGTCCACCACTGTTGCTGAACTACATGAACGATTGGATGATCCTAAATGAATCCTAAATCCGCCTCAATTCTAAATGAATTAGGATTGAGGCGGATTGCGGAACCTAAATTGCTGAATTTTGCAGACAAAGGGCTAATAGAATATACATAACAAATGTAAAGAAATGTGGATGGGGACGATAAGGGTGACCACAAGGGTGACCACAAGGGTGACCACAAGGGTGACCACAAGGGTGACCACAAGGTGACCACAAGGGTGACCACAAGGGTGACTACAAGGGTGACCACAAGGTGACCACAAGCGTGACCACAAGGGTGACCACAAGGGTGACTACAAGGGTGACCACAAGGGTGACCACAAGGTGACCACAAGGGTGACCACAAGGGTGACTACAAGGGTGACCACAAGGGTGACTACAAGGGTGACCACAAGGGTGACCACAAGGTGACCACAAGGGTGACCACAAGGGTGACCACAAGGGTGACCACAAGGTGACCACAAGGGTGACCACAAGGGTGACCACAAGGTGACCACAAGGGTGACCACAAGGGTGACCACAAGGGTGACCACAAGGTGACCACAAGGGTGACCACAAGGGTGACCACAAGGGTGACCACAAGGGTGACGACAAGGGTGACCACAAGGGTGACCACAAGGTGACCACAAGGTGACCACAAGGGTGACGACAAGGGTGACCACAAGGTGACCACAAGGGTGACGATAAGGTGACCACAAGGGTGACCACAAGGGTGACCACAAGGTGACCACAAGGGTGACCACAAGAGGGACCACAAGGTGACCACAAGGGTGACCACAAGGGTGACCACAAGGGTGACCACAAGGTGACCACAAGGTGACCACAAGGGTGACCACAAGGGTGACGACAAGGTGACCACAAGGGTGACCACAAGGGTGACCACAAGAGTGACTACAAGGTGACCACAAGGGTGACCACAAGGGTGACGACAAGGTGACCACAAGGGTGACCACAAGGTGACCACAAGGGTGACCACAAGGGTGACCACAAGAGTGACTACAAGGTGACCACAAGGGTGACCACAAGGGTGACGACAAGGTGACCACAAGGGTGACCACAAGGGTGACGACAAGGTGACCACAAGGGTGACGACAAGGTGACCACAAGGGTGACGACAAGGAGACCACAAGGGTGACCACAAGGTGACCACAAGAGTGACCACAAGGGTGACCACAAGGGTGACGACAAGGTGACCACAAGGGTGACGACAAGGTGACCACAAGGGTGACCACAAGGGTGACCACAAGGTGACCACAAGGGTGTACAGGTCCTAACCAGCTCGATCTCCCAGCATACCCCTCACCCCCCACCTTTGTAAACCCCAATAATGCTACGGGATTAGAATGGCAGCAGTGTGAGAGGCAGGGCCTGAGATGACGGCCAGGGTGACAAGTGTCGGCCAGGGTGACAAGTGTCGGCCAGGGTGACAAGTGTCGGCCAGGAAGGTGTCAAGGTGACTTGTGGTGTCTGGGGGACGTGCTCGGCGACACCTTCCCTGCCTTATCCATCTTGAGTGTCTATACTGAACCAGCAGCACTATACTGCCTTCACACGCCTGCACCCTCGCTTCTCAGTACACACTCCACCACTGTGGTTGTCCACCACCACAACCCTCCACCACTGTGGTTGTCCACCACCACAACCCTCCACCGCTGTGGTTGTCCACCACCACAACCCTCCACCACTGTGGTTGTCCAGGCTGTGACTACACCAGGCTACAATATCAATGAACCACAAGAACATACCAACAGTTGGATCAGACTTAATAATATCACCATGGCTGCTGAAGAAGACTGAAGAAGCACTCCAACTTTGGGTAACACTCTGGACACTGGTGACCTCCCAGAAGTCTGGAAAAAGGTAAAGGTATTTCCTATATTCAAAATAGAGGCAGCCAGGAGGCATACACTTACAGACCCAAGTCAGGGGAAGGAAGGAAACTATGAGATGAAGCGCCAAGCCATTACGACTAGCACTGGGTACGGGTCAGGATAAGGATTTGGGATGGGACGGGGGAAAGGAATGGTGCCCAACCAGTTGTGGACAGTCGGGGGCTTGAACGCCGACCTGCATGAAGCGAGACCGTCGCTCTACCGTCCAGCCCAAGAGGCTGGGCTGGAAAGCAGGACCACAGTACACAGGTGGAAGCTAAAGCCGCAAATCGAAGGACTGTATGGAAATACTCGTACGGTACCGTAAGGATAGGGAGCCGGTCGGCCGAGCGGACAGCAACCGGGACTTGTGATCCTGTGGTCCTGGGTTCGATCCCAGGCACCAGCGAGAAACAATAGGCAGAGTTTCTTTCACCCTATGCCCCTGTTACCTAGCAGTAAAATAGGTACCTGGGTGTTAGTCAGCAGTCACGGGCTGCTTCCTGGGGGTGGAGGCCTGGTCGAGGACCGGGCCGCGGGGACACTAAAAAAGCCCCGAAATCATCTCAAGATAACCTCAAGATAAGAGGAACCGTGTACAAGAGAAAAGCACTGAAGCTCTTGAAGCCACCTCCATCCTCAATTTTAAGACCAGGTTGTAACTTGAGAAGTACCAGTGATCGTAGGTAGGACATAGGGAGCTACACACCTCACTTCCTCATAGTGAGCCTCAGGTAGGTAGTGTGAGGTGAGCACCACCACAGCACTCTCTGCCGCCCGCCTCCAGCAACAGGTAATAGCCACCTGACTGCTAGTTCACTCAATGAACTTTATTAATACTTCTACCTTGTGGTGTGTGTGAGATTTTGTCCTTGAAGGCAACTGTGTCCATGTGGGGAGTGTTTTCCACCCTTAGTGCACCTCCATACCTTATATCCCCCCACCCCCTGCTGCCTGGTCCTTTGCCCACCATTTGGTGTGTGTATATATATTTTAATATGCAGGTATATATAGCATAGTGTCAGCATTAATATAATGTATCTTTCGCGTGTATACTCGACTTGTGGCACCGAGCAAGAGTCAGTGTGTGTGTTTAACACACGGACGAGCCTCTTCCATCAAGCTATCATTACAATATTTATTATTATCATTATCATTATTTATCATTATTTTATCATATCATTATCATCATAATTAGTAGTAGTATAAAAACAATGGAGGCCAGAGGGAAGGGTGGAGGAACCAGAGGATTATCGTGTATACTGAAGACGTTTACAACGGTCCAGTTTCCTCCAAAGCTCTCCAAAATTTGCATGTCAATAGAGGTATCAATAAACAGTTTGTGTAGAAGGTCGGGGGGGGGGGGGGGGGTGTCGGGGCCTCGTCGGCAGCGAGCCAACAGCCGCTGTCTGTCACACTCACCCGACCAACACCCCGAGGTCGGGGAGGAGAACTCTAGAGACCCTCTTCAGGTAAGATCCGGGTAAGAACTCTACGCTCTTGGTTTTTAAATGTACGTAAATGGTATTCTGAGTATTGGTTCGATTTACTACCTAAAAGTATTTACGTCCTCTAATTACTCAACACAAAGCTGCTATTAGGACAATATCTAACTCTGGCCCCAGACATCACTCGGTACCCCTACTCAAATCTCTGAATATGTTAGAGTCACTGCACATCCTCTCATGTGTATTATTCGTATATATATATATATATATATATATATATATATATATATATATATATATATATATATATATATATATATATAAAACGCTGAACTGTAATGTCAATCCTGACCTTAAAAGCGTCCTAGAAGGTTGTAACAGATCCCATGAGCACCACACCAGAAACAAATACCTATTTAATATTCCAAGAGTACGACTTAATCAAACTAGAAATGCTTTACAAATCAAGGGACCCAGAATGTGGAATGACCTTCCCAATCATGTTAAAGACTGTACCTCTCCCAACCAGTTTAAGATAAACAACTAAGTACCACCTAATTAACTCCATGTAACCTACCTCACCCCCAAAATGTCAACCCATGTCTACGATTTTAAACAAGGCTGTTTGTTGACCAAATTGTATTTTTGCGTTTTTTTTCTGCCATGTTTCCCCCCCCCCTCTTTTTTTTTCTTATTTTTTCTCAACACAATTTATACTTTAATCACACACAGAGATCACACTAACGTGATGCATCAAATGAACAAACCCACAAGGGCAGTGACGAGGATTCGAACCTGCGTCTGGGATGCTCCCAGACGCAGGTTCGAATCCTCGTCACTGCCCTTGTGGATTTGTTCACTTAGACTAAAACTTAATACTAATTGAGATTAAAGTATAAGTGTTTTTCCTGCCCGAAATACTTTGCGTAATAGTGGCTATAGGCATTGTGTGTATTAGCACTATCTGTAACTCCATCCACTTTTGTATTTCACCTTTATGGAGGTACTTTTCCTGAAAAAATAATTGTATTTGTATTTGTTGATTTGTTTTGCCAGTTTTTGACATATTTGATTTGGTTCATGCTGTTTTTGTTTCTTGTTTTTTGATGCTGGTGTTAGTGGTGGTGGTGTTAGTGGTGGTGGTGGTGTTAGTGGTGGTGGTGGTGGTGGTGTTAATGGTGGTGCTGGTGGTGGTGGTGGTGGTGGTGTTAGTGGTGGTGGTGGTGTTAGTGGTGGTGGTGTTAGTGGTGGTGGTGGTGTTAGTGGTGGTGGTGGTGGTGGTGTTAATGGTGGTGCTGGTGGTGATGGTGGTGTTAGTGGTGGTGCTGGTGTTAGTGGTGGTGGTGGTGGTGGTGTTAGTGGTGGTGGTGGTGGTGGTGTTAGTGGTGGTGGTGTTAGTGGTGGTGGTGGTGGTGGTGGTGGTGTTAGTGGTGGTGGTGTTAGTGGTGGTGGTGGTGGTGGTGTTAGTGGTGGTGGTGTTAGTGGTGGTGGTGGTGTTAGTGGTGGTGGTGGTGGTGGTGTTAATGGTGGTGCTGGTGGTGGTGGTGGTGGTGGTGTTAGTGGTGGTGGTGGTGTTAGTGGTGGTGGTGGTGGTGTTAGTGGTGGTGGTGGTGGTGGTGTTAATGGTGGTGCTGGTGGTGATGGTGGTGTTAGTGGTGGTGGTGGTGTTAGTGGTGGTGGTGGTGGTGGTGGTGGTGTTAGTGGTGGTGGTGGTGGTGGTGTTAGTGGTGGTGGTGGTGTTAGTGGTGGTGGTGTTAGTGGTGGTGGTGGTGTTAGTGGTGGTGGTGTTAGTGGTGGTGGTGTTAGTGGTGGTGGTGGTGGTGGTGGTGGTGTTAGTGGTGGTGGTGTTAGTGGTGGTGGTGGTGGTGGTGTTAGTGGTGGTGGTGTTAGTGGTGGTGGTGGTGGTGGTGTTAATGGTGGTGCTGGTGGTGGTGGTGTTAGTGGTGGTGGTGTTAGTGGTGGTGCTGGTGTTAATGGTGGTGCTGGTGGTGGTTGTGTTAGTAGTGGTGGTGGTGGTGGTGGGGTCGACCACTCTGACACAGTGACCAACGCCTGCCTGGTGGCTGGTACGAGCAACAAGTCCACACGGCCTAAGGGTAGTAAGACTGAACCACTGATTCTTCTCGGGAAGAGTCTGACAAACTCTTACAAGTCTTGTGGTGAAGTCTTAAAAGTGTTCATGCTCTTATCTGCCTGTCTTCCTTAAACCTTTTGAAGTTTGGTAATTACTCGTGCATATTGAAGGAGGCTTCATGAGCCGGGTGAAGCCTGGTGAGTATTGTGGGTGATGCCTGGTGAGTATTGTGGGTGATGCCTGGTGAGTATTGTGGGTGATGCCTGGTGAGTATTGTGGGTGAAACCTGCTGAGTATTGTAGGTGAAGCCTGGTGAGTATTGTGGGTGATGCCTGGTGAGTATTGTGGGTGATGCCTGGTGAGTATTGTGGGTGAAGCCTGCTGAGTATTGTAGGTGAAGCCTGGTGAGTATTGTAGGTGAAGCCTGGTGAGTATTGTGGGTGATGCCTGGTGAGTATTGTGGGTGATGCCTGGTGAGTATTGTGGGTGATGCCTGGTGAGTATTGTGGGTGATGCCTGGTGAGTATTGTGGGTGATGCCTGGTGAGTATTGTGGGTGATGCCTGGTGAGTATTGTGGGTGAAGCCTGCTGAGTATTGTGGGTGAAGCCTGGTGAGTATTGTGGGTGATGCCTGGTGAGTATTGTGGGTGATGCCTGGTGAGTATTGTGGGTGAAGCCTGCTGAGTATTGTAGGTGAAGCCTGGTGAGTATTGTAG
>NC_091209.1:9770730-9835730 GCF_040958095.1 Procambarus clarkii | reverse complement strand
ATGAAATATCTAGAGCATCTAGGTCTAGCAGTATTTGTGTCATGGGTGACTTTAATTTATCTAGAGCATCTAGGTCTAGCAGTATTTGTGTCATGGGTGACTTTAATTTATCTAGAGCATCTAGGTCTAGCAGTATTTGTGTCATGGGTGACTTTAATTTATCTAGAGCATCTAGGTCTAGCAGTATTTGTGTCATGGGTGACTTTAATTTATCTAGAGCATCTAGGTCTAGCAGTATTTGTGTCATGGGTGACTTTAATTTTAGTGGAATAAACTGGTTTAACAAAACAGGAATAATGAAGCAGAAGTTTTTTCTAGAATTAATTGATGATTGCTTTCTTAAGCAACACATTAAGGAGCCAACGCGGGAAAATAATATTTTAGATTTAGTGGTAACTAAACTAAGTATTAGTGTTTAGTGTTAACTAATAGAATACCCCCGTTGAAAAGCAGAGGTGCAACAGGTACACTGAGAGAGAACTATCAACATCAGAGGCCCGAGACTGTTCAACACGCTTCCACTACACATAAGGGACATAACTGGCCGACCCCTCACAGTGTTCAAGAGAGTACTCGATAAGCACCTCCAAAGGATACCTGATCAACCAGGCTGTGACTCATACGTCAGGCTGCGAGCAGCCGCGTCCAACAGCCTGGTTGACTAGTCCAGCAACCAGGAGGCCTGGTCGACGACCGGGCCGCGGGTTCGCTAAGCCTCGAAATCACCTCAAGGTAACCTCAAGGTAAGGTAACTAACAGGGGACACGCAAATATATAACATTGAAATAAGGATTGAGCTAGGGGGGACAGTGATCACAAAGAAATCAGATTTAGCATAGAATGGAATAAATTTGTAGGAGAAAATTCTGTTAGAGTGCCACATTTCCGAAAAACTTATTTTAATGGCCGAAAAAAATTTGGGGTGAAGTAGATCGGAAAATCCTTGGCATGGGGAAGGGGGGTGGGGAAAGTGAGCCGGTCTTGGACCGAGACATAAACCCAGCGATTGGTGATGTAAAAAAAGGATTTCGATGTGGATTCAAAACATAACTTATTTAAAAATATTCTAAGCAAAGCACAGGAATATAGTATACCATACAAATTGAATAGATCGAATAATAATGACCCGAAATGGCTAATAAATGATCTGAAGATCCTTATAGGTAGAAAGAGAGCGTGGTACAAAAGGATAAAGAATGGGGAAGACTGTTTAGAACAAGAATTCGTCCAACTGGTTAGAAATGTTAAAAAAGAGATAAGGAAGGCAAAAAGAAACTATTAAGTTCACATAGAAGGGCAAGCAAAGTTAAATCCTAAAGGGTGTTTTCAGTTATATTGAACAAAGGTCAGGGAAAGGATAGGTCCACTAAAAGCTAAGGACAGGTCAGATGACTGATAACGATGAAAAGATAAGTAGTATTTTAAATAAATATTTTACCTCTGTATTTACTAAAGAAGAACATAACAATATGCCTTCAGTCGAACAAGTCTATGTGGGTGGGGCACGAGGACAGGTTGACTAGTTTAGCAGTTACCAGGGAGGATGTTATTAAACAAATAACAAGCCAAACAAATCCCCAGGGCCGGACGAAGTGTTTGCCAGGGTGCTTAAAGAATGCAAAGAGGAGCTTAGCGAGTCATTGTCTACCATATTGAATACATCATTAGAGTCAGGCAGAGTGCCAGAGTCGTGGAAGGTAGCTAATGTGGTACCAATTTTCAAGAAAGGAGATAGATCACTTGCGTCAAACTATCGGTCAATTAGCCTAACGTCTATTGTGGGAAAGTTACTTGAATCGATAACTGCAAATACCATTTGTCTTCATCTTGAAAAACATAGATTAATAAATTATTCACAACATGGTTTTACAAATGGCCGTTCATGTTTAACAAGTTTGCTATTATTTTATTGCGGCATAATTGAGGCAGTTGATAGTGGTAAGGATTGTGATGTTGTGTACCTTGACTTTAACAAAGCTTTTGATACAGTGCCACATGAAAGACTGATCAAAAAGATAGAGGCTCATGGTTTTGGAGGTGCTATATTAAGATGGATCAGAGCATGGATGTACCAAAGGAAACAGAGTTAGTATAAATGGGGTTAAGTCAGAGTGGGAAAATGTTGTAAGTGAGTGACTCAAGGCTCTGTAGTGGGACCTCTGTTATTCATAATATATACCAATATTTAGATTCAAGTTTGAGTAGCAATATTTGCAAATTTGCCGATGATACAAAGCTCGGGAGGGAAAGAAAAACGGAAAAAAGACTCGCTGTAACTTCAAGACGATCTAAATATGGGTTTCAAATGGTCAAAAGATTGGCAGATACAGTTTAATGCTGACAAATGTAAGGTGTTGAGGCTAGGTAATGATAGAGTTACAAGATACGAGCTAGATGGTGTTGAGATGACGAAGTCGGTTTGCAAAAGGAGATCTAAGAGTTATAAGGCAGGCGATGAATCACAGTAACGCGGCTAAATTATGTAACCAGACCACACACTAGAAGGTGAAGGGAAGACGACGTTTCGGTCCGTCCTGGACCATTCTCAAGTCGATCGTCTCATTCTCACAATCGACTTGAGAATGGTCCAGGACGGACCGAAACCTCGTCGTCCCTTCACCTTCTAGTGTGTGGTCTGGTCAACATAAGAGTTATGATTATTATGAATTTCAAATAAAAAATAAATAAATATTCGGAATAATGGAAATAGGACACTTGGATTTATTTATCGAAGCGTTAGTAATAAGACGCCTGGTGTTGTTCTTCAGCTATATCTTGCTCTGGTTAGGCCCTGTTTAGATTATGCAGTTTAGTTTTGTTCGCAATACTATAGAATGGATATATATTCACTAGAACGCGTCCAGCGTTGGATGACAAAGTTAATCCCGCAAATTAAAAACCTGTCATATGAAGAAATATTGACAAATCCAATATTACATTCTTTAGAAGGGCAAAGAATTAGGGGCGACATGCTAGAGGTGTACAAGTTGACGAATGGGGCATAACAAAGTGGATATTAATAGGGTATTCAAAGTATCAAATCCACAAGAGCCGTGATGAGGGTTCGAACCTACGCCCAGGATGATCCCAGACGCGCTTTAGCCGATTGCGCCCCGACATGGATAACAATTGCAACCGGGAAGTTAGTTATCAGGAGGAAAGCGTCAAGCCATCATGACTATATCGCATTTGGAAAGGGGTCAGGATAAGGAATTGGGATAGGACGGGGTGAAAGGAATGGTGCTCAACCACTTGGACGGTCGGGGATTGAACTCCGACCTGCATGAAGCGAGAACACGGATCCTGCAGCCTCTCCGAGACACAAACCGGGTTGACCATGTTGTGGCGCAATCGACTAAGGCGCGTCTGCGATCATCCCGGACGTAGGTTCGAACCCTCATCATGGTCCTTGTGGATTTGTTCACTTGATGCATCACTCGATTGTGATTTGTGTGTATTAAAAGTATCAGCACAAAATAGAAAACGAAACAATGGTATAAATTGGATAAGTTTAGATTAAGGAAAGACCTGGGTAAATACTGGTTCGGTAACAGGGTTGTTGATTTATGGAACCAATTACCGCGTAACATAATAGAGGTAAGATCCCTGGAGTGTTTCAAGCGTAGGTTAGACATATATATGAATGAGCAGATGAAAAGTCACACTAACATGGCGGAAAAATGTTGACCAAACCACACATTAGAAATTGAAGAGACGACGACGTTTCGGTCCATCCAGGACCTTCCTGGACCGACACTCAGTCTAGTGTCTTGATTCCTAGTGTGTGGTTTGGTGAATATATGAATGAGATTGGGTGGGTATAAATAGGAGCTGCCTCCTATAGGCCAATAGGCTTTCTGCAGTTACCTTCATTCTTATGTTCTAATAACAGTAGACATGAAGAAATAATTGAAATAAGAACAATAATACAAAGAAGGAGAATTAAGAGACATGGTTTGATACAAATGTAGAGAAAGCAAGAATAAAGATAGACAAAGAATGAGAAATCTCGATGAATACATGACTGTCAAGAGTTACAAGTGCCTCAGTTATCCTTGTAACGATTGAGCCACCGAGCCAAGGGTGACACCCAGAGAGGGAGGGTGAGAGAGAGGGAGGGTGAGAGAGAGGGAGGGAGGGAGAGAGTGAGAGAAAGAGAGAGAAGGGGAGAGAGAGAGAGAGGGAGGATGCGAGCTACCTACCTGGGTTATATTTCCGTGGTAATTGCTACTGTTTAGGGCGTGTGAAAATAGTTTGTTACCTTTTGTAACCTAATTATCACTTACTTACTAGGGAAAGAGTAGGCAAGTTTTAAATTAAATTGTTGCAAGAGAATTTACAGTGTAGGGAGATGTGCCTTGGGCGTCACCTAGACAATGTTAACGTCTCCCCTCAAAATTACAGTTTACTGCTTCGTTTTTTCGTAATATAATTATTTTTAAGTAGGTTTTATAATAGATTTAAAAAAAGGTGTACACACACTGCAGACTGCATTTTCTTGGACTGTCAGACAGCCTACACAGTACTGTCACACAGTACCCCATAAAAGGCTGATACGAAAGTTGGAGCATCAGGCAGGAGTAAAAGGTAAGGTGCTCCAGTGGATAAGGGAGTATCTAAGCAACAGGAAACAGCGAGTAACTGTGAGGGGGAGACATTAGAGTGGCGAGATTTGACCAGCGTCATATTAACAAGCGTTAATGCGTGTGTGTGTACTCGCCTAGTTGTGCTTGCGGGGGTTGAGCTTTGTCTCTTTGGTCCCGCCTCTCAACTGTCAATCAACTGGTGTACAGGTTCCTGAGCCTACTGGGCTCTATCATATCTACATTTGAAACTGTGTATGGAGTCAGCCTCCACCACATTACTGCCTAATGCATTCCATTTATTAACTACTCTGACACTGAAAAAATTCTTTCTAATATGTCTGTGGCTCATTTGGGTACTAAGTTTCCACCTGTGCCTCCTTGTTCGTGTTCCACCCGTGTTAAATAATCCATCCTTGTCTACTTTGGCAATTCCACTGAGAGTTTTGTATGTGGTGATTATATCTCCCCGAGTTCTTCTGTCTTCCAGTGTTGTGAGGTGCATTGCCCGCAGCCTTTCCTCGTAACTCATGCCTCTTAGTTCTGGGACTAGCCTAGTGGCATACCTCTGAACTTTTCCAGCTTCGTCTTGGGCTTAACAAGGTACGGGCTCCATGCTGGGTTCCGCAATACTCTAGGATTGGCCTTCCGTACATGGTATACAAGATTGTGTGTGTGTGTAGTGTTATCTATCCTAGTTCAGCAAAGCTCGTGTACGTGTCAGCATGGGGAATATTCACACATATATTTATCTAGGGGTTAAGAAAAACAATGCATTTAATAATCAGAGCAGTATGCTCCTGGTACCTTACCTTGAGGACTTCCGGGGCTTAGCGTCCCCGCGGCCCGGTCGTCGACCAGGCCTCCTGGTTGCTGGACTGATCAACCAGGCTGTTAGACGCGGTAGACGCAATTTAATGAACGAAAAGTAAACATTTACCTTTATATATACTTCTGTAAATACAAGAAGTATATATAAATTTCTTATTACAGGGCACGACCCAATCACCGAGTTAAACTATCAAGTCTGGACTTAATATAACTTACAACATTTCAACTGTCTCATCAGATAATATTATTACAAACAAAAACACAAAACAAAGGAGAATACAACTTAAAACATGTTATCACCACCAGTGGCCAGGAGCCACGAGCTTGGAGGTGGCAAGCTCTACATGCGCGCGCCCTCCTCCTTCTTCATGACACCGTCTTCGACGCTGCCCTCCGCGCTATTCCTCGCTCTACCTCCCGGGGCAGGAAGTGCGATCCCTGGTGGAATGCGGACCGTGCTCGGGCTGTCCGCTGTAAGCGTGCAGACTGGAAGAAACACCGACGCCGGCAGACGGCTGATTCTTATGTTTTGTTTCATAAGGCTAGTGCGGCGGCCCGTAGGACCATCCGTACAGCTAAACATGAGAGTTGGAAATCTTATGTTTCCACTATTACGTCCGATACTCCTCTGTCGCAGATCTGGAAGATCAGCAAGATTGCGGGCAAGTTCGTTTCCGATGTCTCGCCGGTTCTCCACCTCCGTGGTAATCTTGTGGCGAACCCAGTGACGGTCGCGACCGAGCTGGGTTCCCACTTTTCTACTGTTAGCTCTGGTTCTCATCTTCCTCAATCCTTCCTTCTTTGTAAGCCCGTTCTTGAATCTCATCCCTTAGATTTCCCCACTCATCTCCGTCTTCCCAATAACGATCCTTTCTCTCTTTCTGAACTTCAGTCTGCCCTGGCCCTCTGCGGATCTACGCAGCGGTCTCGGATGACATTCATTATGAGATGCTTCGCCATCTCCCTCCGTGCTCGTCTCAGTCTTTACTGGGTCTGTATAACCAGGTCTGGGAGTCGTCATCAGCCCCTGAGGACTGGCTCGATGCCGTTGTACTCCCTATGCGGAAATCAGGGTCTCTCGGTACTTCTCCTGCGGACTTCCGCCCTATTGCCCTCACGAGTTGTGTCTGGAAACTCTTTGAGCGTATGGTAAATGTTCGTCTGATGTGGTTCCTGGAACACCATCACCTCCTCTCGCCCTCCCAATTTGGTTTTCGCAAGTGCCGGAGCATGACTGATGTCCTGGTGAACTTGGAGGTCTATATTCGTACTGCTTTTGCTGCGAAGACCTCCGTTGTTGCTGTCCTTTTTGGCCTGGAAAAGGCTCATGACACGACTTGGAGGTACCATATTCTGTCCCAACTTCATTCTTTTGGCCATCATGGTAATCTCCCTCTCTTCCTCCAAAGCTTCCTCTCTCGTCGATCCTTTAGAGTCAGGCTTGGCGCCACTCTCTCTGCCTCTTTTCGGCAGTACGAAGGTGTGCCCCAAGGTAGTGTTCTGAGCACTAATCTTTTTCTTGTTGCCTTCAATGGTTTTCTTTTATCCGTCCTTCCCTTCTGGCATCTTCTCCACTCTCTATGTTGACGATCTTACTCTTTGTTGTCGAGGTGATGATTCGCCTCTCCTTCAACCGCGGCTTCAACTTGCGATTGGTGCCGTGTCATCTTGGGCCACTAATCATGGCTTCAAGTGCTCTACAACCACGACTTGTGCTATGATTTTTACTCGGAAGCGGGTCGTTCTTCGTCCCTCTTTGTCGCTTTATGGTCATGCCCTTGTGTACAAAGATTCTGCGAAGCTTTTGGGGTTATTCTTTGACACTCGTTTGTCCTGGTCTCCCCATATCTCTTACCTCCGAGTTGAATGCTCTAAGGCCCTTAACTTCCTTAAGATTTTGTCCCATACTTCTTGGGGAGCGGATAGGTGCACGTTCCTCTATTTGCACTGCTCTCTCAACTTGTCTAAACTCTATTATGGTTTCCCTGCATACTCTTCTGCTTTTCCTTCTACTCTTCGCCATCTTGATCCTTTGCACCATACTGGGTGGCGCCTCAGCTCTGGTGCCTTTTGTTCAACTCCTACCCCTCAGCTTGTACGCTGACACTGGCTTCCTATCTCTCCAGGACCGCCGTGATCGCTACTGTCTTCGTTATCTTGCGCGATCCTTACAGCATCCTCACTCTCGCCTCTGTCATGCTTTGACTTTTATCCCTCCTGTAGTTCCTGTTCCTCTTCACCACTTTCCTCTTTCTGTCCGTTTGTCTCGCTCACAAGATTCTCTTTCGGTTCATCTTACCAATGTTTCTCCTAGTATAGTTCCGTCCTTGCCCCCGTGGAGGGTTCCCCTTCCGTGCATATCCTCGTTGAATGTCCTGACTTCCAGGACGAGCGTGTGTCCTGCTTTCCGACCGTCCCCCGCGGTCACTTGTCCCTCGATAGAATTCTTGGTGAATCGGATACTTTTGATATTGTTCGCCTTACACGTCTCTGTTCTCGTACTGGCATCCTTGGTGATATTTAGCGCCCTCTGATTATTCCCCTCATTTGATGGTGCTACATAACCTTCCCGGCTTGGTGCCTTCTTTTGATAATTACTCTACATGAACGCCTCTGGCTACTCCCCCCCCCCCGTACCAAGTGTTTCTTGAGATTATCTTGAGATGATTTCGGGGCTTTTAGTGTCCCCGCGGCCCGGTCCTCGACCAGGCCTCCACCCCCAGGAAGCAGGATCACAAGTCCAGCGTGCTGTCCGCTCGGCCGACCGGCTCCCTAATATATAAATCTTTAATGTTGAATAAATAAGTGTTGAATACAAATCTTTACTAACACACATTAAACTGAAGTAATCACTCACAATCAGACACAATCTTACTAATATAATAATATATACATTCTGGTATTATAACTAAACTCAATCATTCTGAAAAGACTAAAATAAATAATTATGTATATATAAGGATGCAACAAGATGGTAATACTACCCTGGCGGTGGGTGAGGGAGACGGGTGAGGCACGGGGGGTGAGGGAGACCGGTGAGGCACGGGGGGTGAGGGAGACGGATGAGGCACGGGGGGGTGAGGGAGACGGATGAGGCACTGGGGGTGAGGGAGACGGGTGAGGCACGGGGGGTGAGGGAGACGGGTGAGGCACGGGGGTGAGGGAGACGGGTGAGGCACGGGGGGTGAGGGAGACGGGTGAGGCAAATGAGCGGGTGTAGGAAAAGGAGTGTGAGGAGGAAATAAAGATGGAATGAGGGGAGAAGAAGGAGAATGGAGGGAGGAAAGAGAGTGAGGGAAGGAGAGGGAGAAGAGAGTGAGGGAGTGAGGGGAGAGTGAGCCGTGCTGCTGGTAGAGCAGGACACCGGCCCTCCCAACAAGAATCAATAGCAATCACAACCTGTGGAAGCTGTAGCGAGAGCTGGGGTGAGGGGAGAGAGCAGGGGGTGAGGGGAGAGCAGGGGGTGAGGGGGAGAGCAGTGGTGAGGGGAGAGAGCAGGGGGTGAGGGGAGAGAGCTGGGGTGAGGGGAGAGAGCAGGGGGTGAGGGGGAGAGCAGGGGGTGAGGGGAGAGAGCAGGGGGTGAAGGGAGAGAGCAGGGGTGAGGGGGAGAGCAGGGGTGAGGGGAGAGAGCAGGGGTGAGGGGGAGAGCAGTGGTGAGGGGAGAGAGCAGGGGGTGAGGGGAGAGAGCTGGGGTGAGGGGAGAGCAGGGGGTGAGGGGGAGAGCAGGGGGTGAGGGGAGAGAGCAGGGGGTGAAGGGAGAGAGCAGGGGGTGAGAGGGAGAGAGCAGAGGGTGAGGGGAGAGAGCAGGGGTGAGGGGAAGAGAGCAGGGGGTGAGGGGGAGAGAGCAGGGGTGAGGGGAAGAGAGCAGGGGGTGAGGGGGAGAGAGCAGGGGGTGAGGGGAGAGAGCAGGGGGTAAGGGGAGAGAGCAGGGAGTGAGGGGAGAGAGCAGGGGGTGAGGGGAGAGAGCAGGGGGTGAGGGGAGAGAGCAGGGGGTGAGAGGGAGAGAGCAGGGGGTGAGGGGAGAGAGCAGAGGGTGAGGGGAGAGAGCAGGGGTGAGGGGAAGAGAGCAGGGGGTGAGGGGGAGAGAGCAGGGGGTGAGGGGGAGAGAGCAGGGGGTGAGGGGAGAGAGCAGGGGGTGAGAGGAGAGAGCAGGCAGTGAGGGGAGAGAGCAGGGGGTGAGGGGAGAGAGCAGGGGGTGAGGGGAGAGAGCAGGGGTAAGGGGAGAGAGCAGGGAGTGAGGGGAGAGAGCAGGGGGTGAGGGGAAAGAGCAGGGGGTGAGGGGAGAGAGCAGGGGGTGAGTGGAGAGAGCAGGGGGTGAGGGGAGAGAGCAGGGGGTGAGGGGAAAGAGCAGGGGGTGAGGGGAGAGAGCAGGGGGTGAGTGGAGAGAGCAGGGGGTGAGGGGAGAGAGCAGGGGGTGCTAACATAGTCATATTATATATTACTGTACGTCCACTACATAATATTTGAACTTGCAGGAACACCTACGCTGCTAGCTCCTGGACCCCGTCTTTCTAAACAATCTATTTTTCCTCATTATGTCTACTCATATATTTTTCTCTTAAATAGTTTTGCTTGCGGGGGTTGAGCTTTGGCTCTTTGGTCCCGCCTCTCAACTGTCAATCAACTGGTGTACAGATTCCTGAGCCTACTGGGCTCTATCATATCTACATTTGAAACTGTGTATGGAGTCAGCCTCCACCACATCACTTCCTAGTGCATTCCATTTATTAACTACTCTGACACTGAAAAAATTCTTTCTAACGTCTCTGTGGCTCATCTGGGTACTAAGTTTCCACCTGTGTCCCCTTGTTCGTGTCCCACCCGTGCTGAAGAGTTTGTCTTTGTCCACCCTGTCAATTCCCCTGAGAATTTTGTAGGTGGTTATCATGTCTCCCCTTACTCTTCTGTTTTCCAGGGATGTGAGGTTCAGCTCCTTTAGCCTTTCCTCGTAGCTCAATCCTCTCAGTTCCGGGACGAGCCTGGTGGCATACCGCTGAATCTTCTCTAACTTTGTCTTGTGTTTAACTAGGTATGGACTCCAGGCTGGAGCTGCATACTCCAGGATTGGTCTTACATAAGTGGTATACAGGGTTCTGAAAGATTCCTTACACAAGTTTCTGAAGGCAGTTCTTATGTTGGCCAGTCTAGCATATGCCGCTGATGATATTCTTTTGATGTGGGCCTCTGGGGACAGGTTCGATGTGATATCAACCCCAAGATCCTTCTCTCTATTTGACTCTTGCAGGATTTCCCCTCCCAGATGATACGTTGTGTTCAGCCTCCTGCTCCCTTCGCCTAATTTCATCACCTTACACTTTCCTGAGTTGAACTTTAGCAGCCATTTTCTAGACCATTCCTCCAGTTTATCCAGGTCATCCTGTAGTCTCTGTCTATCTTCATCCGTCTTGATTCTTCTCATAATTTTTGCATCATCAGCAAACATTGAGAGGAAAGAGTCTATACCCTCTGGAAGATCGTTCACATATATTAGAAACCGGATGGGTCCAAGTACTGAGCCCTGTGGGACTCCGCTGGTGACATCTCACCACTCTGATGTCTACCCCCTCACCGTTACTCGCTGTTTCCTGTTGCTTAAGTACTCCCTTATCCACTGGAGCACCTTACCTTTTACTCCTGCCTGGGTGAGAGGGGAGTACAACTTTTTTAACAGCCTTTTATGGGGTACTGTGTCAAAGGCTTTTTGGCAATCCAGGAAAATGCAGTCGGCCCACCCTTCTCTTTCCTGCCTAATTTTCGTTGCCTGGTCATAAAATTCTATTAAACCTGTGAGGCACGATTTACCATCTCTGAACCCATGTTGGTGGTGCGTTACAAAGTTATTTCCCTCCAGATGCTCTACGAGCCTTTTCCTCACGATCTTCTCCATCACCTTGCATGGTATACAAGTTAAGGAAACTGGCCTGTAATTCAGTGCCTCTTGCCTGTCACCCTTTTTGTATATTGGGACCACGTTAGCTGTCTTCCAACTTTCTGGTAAGTCTCCTGTTTCCAGTGACCTGTTATACACCATAGAGAGTGGCACACTTAGTGCTTCTACCCCTTCCTTTAGTATCCATGGTGAGATTCTATCAGGACCCAACAGCCTTTGTCACATCCAGCTCCAGCAGACACCTTTTGACCTCATCACTGGCGAGGTCAAATTCCTCCAAGGTTGCTTGGTTTGCCGCCTCCTCATTTAGTGCAGGGGCTTCTCCTTGTTCTATTGTGAAGACCTCCTGGAATCTCTTGTTGAGTTCTTCACACACCTCCTTGTCATTCTCTGTGTATCTGTTCTCCCCTTTCCGCAGCTTCATCACTTGTTCCTTCACTACTGTTTTCCTCCTGATGTGGCTGTGAAGCAGCTTTGGTTGAGTCTTGGCTTTACTCGTGATGTCATTTTCAAACTGCCTCTCTGCTTCCCTCCTCACTCTGATGTACTCATTTCTGGCCCTCTGGTATCTCTCCCTGTGTGTGTGTGTGTGTGTGTGTGTGTGTGTGTGTGTGTGTGTGTGTGTGTGTGTGTGTGTGTGTGTGTGTACTCACCGCACCTAATTGTGCTTGCGGGGGTTGAGCTTTGGCTCGTTGGTCCCGCAGAGTATGTGTGTGTGTGTGTGTGTGTGTGTGTGTGTGTGTGTGTGTGTGTGTGTGTGTGTGTGTGTGTGTATATGTGTGTGAGAGAGAGAGAGAGAGAGAGAGAGAGAGAGAGAGAGAGAGAGAGAGAGAGAGAGAGAGAGAGAGAGATACATGTAGTAGATATGATAGAGTAAAATAGGTGTGGAGACAGTGCGTGGACTGAATATTCGGGCCACAAACATAACCGCTCACCAAATCTGGTATTATCACCAAATTTGGATTATCTTTCATACAAATAGATTCTATTATTTTACTTTTGAAGCTTATTATTTTAATAGTTGGGGGTAAAATAGTTATTTTATTGTTGGGGATAAATTATACAAGAATTATCGTGTATAATTTTGTGGTCGATCTCAATTACGTGTTTATATAAGGCTGAGCTTTCTTGGACATATCTGACTGTCCTCTTGTTCAGATCCCTGTCTGTTTGGCCATAATAAACTGTGCTACATCACCACGTGGGAACGTTTAGGCTCCCGCCTCCTCAGCTGTTTGTCACCTGTTTGTCAGCTGTTTATCCTTCCCCCTCCCCCCCCCCCCCCCAGTTAGATGTTTACTAATTCCTTGGCAATTTTATTTGCGTAACTGAAAGTGAAATTTGTTTTCCCAATTTGCTCAAGTTCTTGGCTGTATGTTCCGTGTTGGAACTCAATAAGGAATGCCCAAGTTGTTCTTAGAAGCGATCTCCTGCTGCCTGGTGGCGTCAGTCTGGTAGACTGACACCTTGCAGGTCGGCGTTCAATCCCCCGACCGTCCACAAGTGGTTGGGCACCATTCCTTTTCCACCGTCCCATCCTAAATCGTTATCCTGATCCCTTCCAAGTGCTAAATTCGTAATGGCTTGGCCCTTTCTCCTGATAGTTTCCTTGACAGACTTGACACCACCCCCTTAGCTACTTTTTAAAGCGTCGCCCAGGAATGAATTAGAGCATATTGACCAGACCACACACTAGAAGGTGAAGGGACGACGACGTTTCGGTCCGTCCTGGACCAGTCTCAAGTCGATTGAACCATCAGGTAGTGGACTTACCTGACACAATCGACTTGAGAATGGTCCAGGACGGACCGAAACATCGTCGTCCCTTCACCTTCTAGTGTGTGGTCTGGTCAACATACTTTAGCCGCGTCATTGTGACTCATCGCCTGCAATTAGTGTATAGCCTACTTTATTGAGTTAAGTGTATGTTGTATGGACTTGAAGACCATTGTCTCAACACTGTGGTCTACTGATTGGTGATGATCTTAGGAAACGTCCCAAAGCAACGCTACTTGTGCCTTTCTTGGCGGGAGAGACAGACACCTGCATGTTGTTGTTGTTGTTTTAGATTCAGCTACTTGGAACAAAAAGTTGCAAGTAGCACGGGCTATGGTGAGCCCGTACTGGACTTACCCGGCACAGGAGCGGGGCTGTAACTTGGCTCTCTGGTCACTCTGAAAACTCATGACCCCATGAAGGATTCGAACCTAGTCAGGCACCTAGAATAGCCCACCTGACGGGCTATTCATGCCCGTGCCACCTCTTGGGGTGGCTTAATCAACCAGCAATGATAATTTATCATCTGACTAACATTCAAAACAGCTACAAATATCATTCTCGCTGGCTCTGACATTTTATAATAATAATGATAATATAATGTAATATTTGTATTTCCTAAATGTCCTCAGTCATGTGGAATCTTTTAGGTGTGAAGATAAATATATCTTGAACATTAAATATAAGTAATTATAATCTTTTGGTTAGAATAATGATGATAGTAGTTAGTTGAACAGTAACCACGGAAGAACTAATATGTTTCTCTTGCCCCTTGATAGGTCAGTTGGCGACGGTGCTGAACATTGGGGGAAGGGAGGCAAGCGTGTTAAGGTAAGACCTCCCTCATAGGTAACCACCAGTTATGAGGACCCAGCCCCCCCCCTCACAAGATCACCAGTTATGAGGACCCAGCCCCCCCCCCCCTCACAAGACCACCATGTTATTCCACCAACGGACCCGTTTCATACTGATTGTGTTAGGCAGAACATGTATACTGAGGCAGGATATGTATAGTGAGGCAGGACATGTATAGTGAGGCAGGATATCTGGATATCATTATTTTTCTGCCTTGGCCTGACCCAGGTGTCTCCTGGAATGTTCTAGAAGACGAAGACGTCTACTGTGACGTCACACAAGTGATGTCATTTTTCTGCCAATGAGCAGATGGTTGTAGGAGCAGTCTATACTGTGAGGCAGATGGTTGTAGGAGCAGTCTATACTGTGAGGCAGATGGTTGTAGGAGCAGTCTATACTGTGAGGCAGATGGTTGTAGGAGCAGTCTATACTGTGAGGCAGATGGTTGTAGGAGCAGTCTATACTGTGAGGCAGATGGTTGTAGGAGCAGTCTATACTGTGAGGCAGATGGTTGTAGGAGCAGTCTATACTGTGAGGCAGATGGTTGTAGGAGCAGTCTATACTGTGAGGCAGATGGTTGTAGGAGCAGTCTATACTGTGAGGCAGATGGTTGTAGGAGCAGTCTATACTGTGAGGCAGATGGTTGTAGGAGCAGTCTATACTGTGAGGCAGATGGTTGTAGGAGCAGCCTATACTGTGAGGCAGATGGTTGTAGGAGCAGTCTATACTGTGAGGCAGATGGTTGTAGGAGCAGCCTATACTGTGAGGCAGATGGTTGTAGGAGCAGTCTATACTGTGAGGCAGATGGTTGTAGGAGCAGTCTATACTGTGAGTGTAGACTGTCTATACTTGCACAAGTCACTGCTGCACAAGTCACTGCGTAAGTCGAGTGCCTTGAAAGTAGTTTTTACAAGCCTCGCCTCGGTTTTAAAGTTCTTTTACAGAAAATGGGAACCCCTCAGCCTAGCGTTGCCATCTTGAGGTTATCTTGAGATGATTTCGGGGCTTTAGTGTCCCCGCGGCCCGGTCCTCGACCAGGCCTCCACCCCCCAGGAAGCAGCCCGTGACAGCTGACTAACACCCAGGTACCTATTTTACTGCTAGGTAACAGGGGCATAGGGTGAAAGAAACTTTGCCCAATGTTTCTCGCCGGCGCCTGGAATCGAACCCAGGACCACAGGATCACAAATCCAGCGTGCTGTCCGCTCGGCCGACCGGCTCCCTCCGGCTCCCTCCGGCTCCCTCCGGCTTTCCGGCCATGGGAATAATTGCAGATTGGGTTACGTTGTTGAGGTGAGTACAGGCCGCGTGGACCATCCCTTTAACCCCGGCCTGCGTTCGTTACCAGCACCATTTATTCTTTTGATGGTCCTGTCAGTTACAGCGGCGAAAAATAGCTGTTGGCTCGTTAATTTCATGCATTTCGTTCCCTGAAACTGCTGTAAATATGTTGGCCATATAAGCTTGCGTTTTTAGTACAGTTTGGGAATTGGGGATGTCAGAAATGTGAGTTGACTCGGTCATGCGCAGGGAATATATATCTCTCTCTCTCTTTCTCTCTCTCTCTCTCTCTCTCTCTCTCTCTCTCTCTCTCTCTCTCTCTCTCTCTCTCTCTCTCTCTCTCCCTCTCTCGTCTCTCTCTCTCTCTCTCTCTCTCTCTCTCTCTCTCTCTCTCTCTCTCTCTCTCTCTCTTTCTCTCTCTCTCTCTCTCTCTCTCTCTCTCTCTCTCTCTCTCTCTCTCTCTCTCTCTCTCTCTCTCTCTCTCTCTCCCTCTCTCGTCTCTCTCTCTCTCCCTCTCTCGTCTCTCTCTCTCTCCCTCTCTCGTCTCTCTCTCTCTCCCTCTCTCGTCTCTCTCTCTCTCCCTCTCTCGTCTCTCTCTCTCTCGTCTCTCTCTCTCTCCCTCTCTCGTCTCTCTCTCTCTCCCTCTCTCGTCTCTCTCTCTCTCCCTCTCTCTCTCTCTCTCTCTCTCTCTCTCTCTCTCTCTCTCTCTCTCTCTCTCTCTCTCTCTCTCTCTCTCTCTCTCTCTCTCTCTCTCTCTCTCTCTCTGGCATTGGTAATCATACTCTTAAGGTAAACTTTGCTGTTGGGGGGCGGGGGTGATGTTGGGAAGGGGGGGGTAGGGAGGTGTATTGGGGGGGGGGGGTGGAGGCGTTTCCCTAGATCAGGGAAAAACGCCAAACCATTACGACTATATAGCACTGGGAAGGAGTCTGGATAAAGATTTGGGATTGGACAGGGGGTGGGGGGGGGGTGGAAGGAATGGCGCCCAACCACTTGTGGACGGTTGGGGATTGAACGCCGACCTGCATGAAGCGAAACCGTCGCTCTACCGTCCAGTCCAAGTGGCTTGCCTTCCAGGACTGACGGAAACGTCGTCGCTTCTCCATCTTCTGAGTTGTGGGTTGGTCATTATATCTTCAGCCTCGTTGTGGTGTCTCCTCGACTTTAATTGTGAATCGTTTGTGTGTGTTTGTGTATCAGCGGGAGCCGGTCGGCCGAGCGGACAGCACGCTGGAGTTGTGATCCTGTGGTCCCGGGTTCAATCCCGGGCGCCGGCGAGAAACAATGGGCAGAGTTTCTTTCACCCTATGCCCCTGTTACCTAGCAGTAAAATAGGTACCTGGGTGTTAGTCAGCTGTCACGGGCTGCTTCCTGGGGGTGGAGGCCTGGTCGAGGACCGGGCCGCGAGGACACTAAAGCCCCAAAATCATCTCAAGATAACCTCAAGATGGTGTTTTGGTGTGTAGCGAACCAACAGCTCATTGGTTGTTCATGTTTGGTGAAGGGTGGGGGGGGGATGCTGGGGAGACGGGCTACAGGTGTGGGAGAACACACACACACACCTGCTGGAGGTGAAGGCCGCGGACAGGTGTACACACAGGTACGATGGTGCTAAATTAGAGTGTGGCGGCGTTTGTTGACGGGAGGGAACCGTGGAGGTCAATACCCTGGAAACACAAACCGAAACTGTCTCTATTTTCCGCTTGTTACAACTTGTAATAAAGTTGTTACATCTTGGCTTAACGTGTTTATGACGTATTAGAACGTTGTTACAACTTGCTATATTGGTTGTTGTAACTGGTTAGGAGGTGTTAAAACTTGTTCGAACGTTGTATCAACGTCGTAGTTTCGGTGTGTGTTTGGAGGGTATTTCATTCCGGCTCTATAGAGTCGCTGGCCTCTAGGAGGACTTCCCCCCCTCCTCTCACTCTCTCTCCCTCCGCTCTCTATCACCTCACCTCTTTCACTCTCACCAATTCACCCTCCCCCCCTCACTATCACCCTAGAAGCCCACTTACTTAGGTGTTTTTAGGTCTTGGGTTGATCATTTAGGCCTAGGTGAGGTTAGGTTTGTGATTGGGAAGGAAGGAATTACCAAGATGGTTGATGAACGCTCTCGGGCAAGACAACCTGTAGGCAATCCTTCGTTTAATACGCGTCATTGTACCCGTATTGTATCTGTATTGTACGTGTATTGTACCTGTATTGTACGTGTATTGTACGTGTATTGTACCTGTATTGTATCTGTATTGTATCTGTATTGTACCTGTATTGTACCTGTATTGTACCTGTATTGTGCCTGCATTGTATCTGTATACCTGTATTGTACCTGTATTGTACCTGTATTGTGCCTGCATTGTGAATAGTGATGTCTCTGTGTTCATCTAGTTGTATTCACCTAGTTGTGCTTGCGGGGGTTGAGCTCTGGCTCTTTCGGGCCGCCTCTCAATTGTCAATCTTTTTTTCTCACACACACACACACACACACACACACACACACACACACACACACACACACACACACACACACACACACACACACACACACACACACACTCCCAGGAAGCAGCCCGTAGCAGCTGTCTAACTCCCAGGTACCTATTTACTGCTAGGTAAGAGGGGCATCAGGGTGAAAGAAACATTTTGCCCATTTGTCTCCGCCTTCACCGGGGATCGAACCCGGAACCTCAAGACTACGAATCCGAAGCGCTGTCCACCCAGCTGTGAGGTCCCCAACCTTGTGGAATCACTACAGTAGACACTAGACTTTTATTTACGACAAGCGTTGGTTTTATGTAGTGATACTTGAGACGTGTGATGGACGGGGAGGACGAGGCTCTCTGTACCCGGGTCCGGCGCCAGGCCACTTATCACAGTAATTGTTCAAGAAACGTGGTGGAAGATTGTGACAAGGAGCCGCTAGTGACGGACGGGAATAGTGATAAACTTGTCCACGACACACACACACACGCGGGTCTCTATAGTGACCTGCTCCTCACAACACTCATTGTCACTAGGGTGTGGTGAGGCAGGCAGGGTGAGAGGTGCTTGTGTCAGTGTGGGGAGGCAGGCAGGGTGAGGGGTGCTTGTGTCACTAGGGTGTGGTGAGGCAGGCAGGGTGAGGGGTGCTTGTGTCACTAGGGTGTGTCGAGGCAGGCAGGGTGAGAGGTGCTTGTGTCAGTGTGGGGAGGCAGGCAGGGTGAGGGGTGCTTGTGTCACTAGGGTGTGGTGAGGCAGGCAGGGTGAGGGGTGCTTGTGTCACTAGGGTGTGTCGAGGCAGGCAGGGTGAGAGGTGCTTGTGTCAGTGTGGGGAGGCAGGCAGGGTGAGGGGTGCTTGTGTCACTAGGGTGTGTCGAGGCAGGCAGGGTGAGAGGTGCTTGTGTCAGTGTGGGGAGGCAGGCAGGGTGAGGGGTGCTTGTGTCACTAGGGTGTGGTGAGACAGGCAGGGTGTGAGGTGCCTGTGTCACTAGGGTGTGTTGAGGCAGGTAGGGTGAGATACCCTTGTGCTAGGAAGGTGTGACACCCAGACCTGAGTTCTTATCTTGAAGACATAACACGTCCCTTTCAGAGTCTTAACTCCGTCATTCAGACATATTTTCCTCCTTGTGGGGTCGAGTCAGGGGGAGTCTCTCAGCTCCTGGGCCATTATCTCCTATTCTCTTTGCCTTGTATCCCTTGTGTCTTGTCTGCTATCTTCCTCTTCTCTCGTTATCTTTGTCAACCTCTTCCTTGCCCTCGTTCTTCCCTTGTTTTGTTTCCCTGCAGCCTGTTACAGGACCCCTGCAGGCTGTTACAGGACCCCTGCAGGCTGTTACAGGACCCCTGCAGGCTGTTACAGGACCCCTGCAGCCTGTTACAGAACCCCTGAAATCTGTTAAAGGACCCCTGCAGGCTGTTACAGGACCCCTGCAGGCTGTTACAGGACCCCTGCAGGCTGTTACAGGATCCCTGCACCGTGTTACAGGACCCCTGCAGCCTGTTACAGGACCCCTGCAGCCTGTTACAGAACCCCTGAAATCTGTTACAGGACCCCTGCAGCCTGTTACAGAACCCCTGAAATCTGTTACAGGACCCCTGAAGCCCTTTGGGGGTCATTTTATAGTCTGTCATTACTGTACCATTTCTTCTTATAGCATTATATTCCTTTTATCCTCACACCATTCAGATAACGTGGTCTCCTATCCTCACACTATTCAGATAACGTGGTCTCCTATCCTCACACCATTCAGATAACGTGGTCTCCTATCCTCACACTATTCAGATAACGTGGTCTCCTATCCTCACACTATTCAGATAACCTGGTCTCCTATCCTCACACTATCCAGATAACGTGGTCTCCTATCCTCGCACTATTCAGATAACGTGGTCTCCTATCCTCACTGAATAATATTCACCAATCCAATATACACTCTCACCATTGGACGCCATAGTGCATAATTACTCCAATACGCAATCCCAGAGGACCAAAGCTCCTCCCTCCCACCTATCCCTTCATCCCTCCATCCCAGATCTATCCCGTCTGGTAACGAGATTAACCCCAGAATGTAATTACCTGATATCCGGACTCCGGATAACATCGGGCGGCTGCAATTTCTCTGGACCTGAGGGGCAGGATCTCTCATGCCCTGAACATGGTGTCAGTACGCTTTAACACGGATATATGGAAATATAACTAGCGGGTGCGCTAGGTTCTAGCTCGAGGTGCGCGGGTGCGCTAGGTTCACTCGAGGTGAACCTAGTGGGTGCGGATGGGTGCTTGAAGCCCAGCGTCTCAGGGGTAGACTAAGAGAGTCTGGAAGGCGCTGGGACGTTATCGTATCCTTGTGCAACCCGCTCTCGCACAAGATAGTACATATATGACTTATTGCTTGTAGTCACTATGTGGCTGATTAATAAGTACATATGTGGTATATACCATCACCCATGAGAGTGATGGGGGGTGTATGGTACTTGGATGGTTCCTGGTGATGGGGGTGTATGGTACTTGGATGGTTCCTGGTGATGGGGGTGTATGGTACTTGGATGGTTCCTGGTGATGGGGGTGTATGGTACTTGGACGGTACCCCCTCCCCCCGTACCACAGAATAATATTTCTCCAAGTTCATCTCACCTTGACCCCTGGTTTAGACAAACTTGTATTACAATCATTGTTCAAACGTGATCAAGAGAGCTATCCGGTGATGCTGATGGTATACCTATTTTACATTTTATATTTTTAATTATTTTCTTATTTATGTTGAGCTCAGACGTTGTTGTGTGAATGGGTTAAATTAGTTGTATGAATGAGTTGTGATAATGAGTATGCATACATAATGTGCTGGCTGGCCTGTGTAAAGGGTATTACCATTATAATTCGGATGATTATAGTAAATAGGCATTACCTGAGCGGCTGGCCAGGTGCGTTGAGGTGTATACAAGGAACTCACTCGAGGTGTATACAAGGAACTCACTCGAGGTGTATACAAGGAACTCACTCGAGGTGTATACAAGGAACTCACTGGAGGTGTATACAAGGAACTCACTCGAGGTGTATACAAGGAACTCACTCGAGGTGTATACAAGGAACTCACTTGAGGTGCAGGTACATGGCTTGTATGGCTGGCCTGATAAGTGTGGAGGCTGGCTCTTATCTTCTCTCTCCCTTCCTCCCTCCTTCTCTCCCTGGCTCACCATCTCTGTCATTTACTGCTATATTCTCACCTCCCTCTTGTTATGGTGACCCACAGGTCACCATATTACTGACATATAGTCTCACATCATATTACATATTACTATTACTTGGTAACACTACACACACACTCTCTCTCTCTCTCTCTCTCTCTCTGTCTCTCTCTCTCTCTCTCTCTCTCTCTCTCTCTCTCTCTCTCTCTCTCTCTCTCTCTCTCTCTCTCTCTCTCTCTGTCTCTCTCTCTCTCTGTCTCTCTCTCTCTCTGTCTCTCTCTCTCTCTGTCTCTCTCTCTCTCTGTCTCTCTCTCTCTCTGTCTCTCTCTCTCTCTGTCTCTCTCTCTCTCTGTCTCTCTCTCTCTCTGTCTCTCTCTCTCTCTCTCTCTCTCTCTCTCTCTCTCTCTCTCTCTCTCTCTCTCTCTCTGTCTGTCTGTCTGTCTCTCTCTCTCTCTCTCTCTCTCTCTCTCTCTCTCTCTCTCTCTCTCTCTCTCTCTCTCTCTCTCTCTCTCTCTCTCTCTCTCTCTAAACTGTCTAAGATTAATTAGGAATTGTGCTAAGCTGCTAAGGAAACAGCAGGACAAAGAGCTGTCTTCCTACATCTCATCTGAAACCTGTCCCTAGAAACTCCCTTGTGGTGAGTTTTTGATTTATTAACAATTATGTATAAATTGTAATAGCAACTAAGACAGGTATAGGGAGGAGAATGACTCAGGAGCTGTGTGCCGGAGCCTTCATCTGCTTAGTCCACAAGTTGAGTCAACTGGTTCCTAATTTACGGGATCACCATAGCCCGTGCTTCATTCTGAGTAGCTAAATCTGTAACAACAACAACATGGTTCCTAATGTCAGTCCGGCCAGGGAGGAATAATCGCTGATGGAGTGCAGTTCTTGAGAAAGACATACAGTCAGCATAAGACATGTTGAGTGCTGAGCGCCTTGTGTTGTCATTGCCAACATCCCGTTGTCCTTGAAGTTGGGAGAGACTGGGGGGGACCTGGAGAACATTTGCCCTGGGCATAACAGTAGGTCCGCCAATATCACTGCAGGCCATCAATGAGAGTGCTGCGTACTCAAGATGGGAGTGATCTTGGGCGTCATTTAGAGTGTTTGAAGCCCCCGTGACGACGGCCTTCCATGCTAGGTTAAGCACGTGAATTCATAGTCATTGAAGAGTCAAACTTCACTCCTAAGATTTAAACTTTATCACTAAACACTTCGGGGTTTACCATTTGTAGGCTTGTCCCATTTGCACTGTCATGCTGTCTAATTTTCACCATCGTCTGTGTATTTGTTTTTTCAGCAAATGTAATTTGCCCTTGGCTTTCCCTATATAATATATATATATATATATATATATATATATTATTAAATATGACCGAAAAAGTAAGATTAATAATTCTAACACGAATTTTCTCAATCTTTCGTACATTTCGTTTCACTGTTGGAGGTAAATCAAAAATCAATTCTCCAAAATTCATTTTTATTTCTAGTCTGACGCGACACGAGCGCATTTCGTAAAACTTATTACATTTTCAAAGACTTTAGTTCACAAATACACAACTGAATAGAACTTACGCATCTCCGATTTTATATCTACATTTGAGTGAGGTGGAAGGGGTGATGTGGCATTAACACAAGACAGAACAAGATGTGGTATTAATAGGGTATTAATTTCATCAACTCAAGACAGAACAAGAGTATTAATAGGGTATTAATTTCATCAACACAAGACAGAACACAAAACAATGGATATTGAATAGAAGTGTTTGTAGAAAGCCTATTGGTCCATATTTCTTGATGCTTCTATATTGGAGCGGAGTCTTGAGGTGGGTAGAATATAGTTGTGCAATAATTGGCTGTTGATTGCTGGTGTTGACTTCTTGATGTGTAGTGCCTCGCAAACGTCAAGCCGCCTGTAGACGTTTGCGAGGCACTACACATCAAGAAGTCAACACCAGCAATCAACAGCCAATTATTGCACAACTATATTCTACCCACCTCAAGACTCCGCTGCAATATAGAAGCATCAAGAAATATGGACCAATAGGCTTTCTACAAACACTTCTATTCAATATCCATTGTTTCGTGTTCTGTCTTGTGTTGATGAAATTAATACCCTATTAATACTCTTGTTCTGTCTTGAGTTGATGAAATTAATACCCTATTAATACCACATCTTGTTCTGTCTTGTGTTAATGCCACATCACCCCTTCCACCTCACTCAAATGTAGATATAAAATCGGAGATGCGTAAGTTCTATTCAGTTGTGTATTTGTGAACTAAAGTCTTTGAAAATGTAATAAGTTTTACGAAACGCGCTCGTGTCGCGTCAGACTAGAAATAAAAATGAATTTTGGAGAATTGATTTTTGATTTACCTCCAACAGTGAAACGAAATGTACGAAAGATTGAGAAAATTCGTGTTAGAATTATTAATCTTACTTTTTCGGTCATATTTAATAATATATGTCTACAGGAAAGACTGCTACCAAAGTATACTAATATATATATATATTAGTATACTTTGGTAGCAGTCTTTCCTGTAGACATATATTATTAAATATGACCGAAAAAGTAAGATTAATAATTCTAACACGAATTTTCTCGATCTTTCGTACGTTTCTTTTCACTGTTGGTGGTAATTCAAAAATCAATTCTCCAAAATTCATTTTTATTTCTAGTCTGACGCGACACTTGAGCGCGTTTCGTAAAACTTATTACATTTTCAAAGACTTTAGCTTACACATACACAACTGAATAGAACTTACACATCTTCGATTTGTTTATATCTACATTTGAGTGAGGTGGATGGGGTGAGGTGGTATTAATAGGGTATTATTCCTAAACACAAGACAGAACACGAAACAATGGGTATTGAATGGAAGTGATTTGTAGAAAGCCTATTGGTCCATATTTCTTGATGCTTCTATATTGGAGCGGAGTCTTGAGGTGGGTAGAATATAGTTGTGCATTAATTGGCTGTTGATTGCTGGTGTTGACTTCTTGATGTGTAGAGCCTCGCAGACGTCAAGCCGCCTGCTATCGCTGTATCTATCGATGATTTCTGTGTTGTTTACTAGGATTTCTCTGGCGATGGTTTGGTTGTGGGAAGAGATTATATGTTCCTTAATGGAGCCCTGTTGCTTATGCATCGTTAAACGCCTAGAAAGAGATGTTGTTGTCTTGCCTATATACTGGGTTTTTTGGAGCTTACAGTCCCCAAGAGGGCATTTGAAGGCATAGACGACGTTGGTCTCTTTTAAAGCGTTCTGCTTTGTGTCTGGAGAGTTTCTCATGAGTAGGCTGGCCGTTTTTCTGGTTTTATAGTAAATCGTCAGTTGTATCCTCTGATTTTTGTCTGTAGGGATAACGTTTCTATTCACAATATCTTTCAGGACCCTTTCCTCCGTTTTATGAGCTGTGGAAAAGAAGTTCCTGTAAAATAGTCTAATAGGGGGTATAGGTGTTGTGTTAGTTGTCTCTTCAGAGGTTGCATGGCGTTTCACTTTCCTTCTTATGATGTCTTCGACGAAACCATTGGAGAAGCCATTGTTGACTAGGACCTGCCTTACCCTACAGAGTTCTTCGTCGACTTGCTTCCATTCTGAGCTGTGGCTGAGAGCACGGTCGACATAATCGTTAACAACACTCCTCTTGTACCTGTCTGGGCAGTCGCTGTTGGCATTTAGGCACATTCCTATGTTCGTTTCCTTAGTGTAGACTGCAGTGTGGAAACCTCCGCTCTTTTCCATGACTGTTACATCTAGAAAGGGCAGCTTCCCATCCTTTTCCATCTCGTAAGTGAAACGCAGCACGGAACTCTGCTCAAATGCCTCCTTCAGCTCCTGCAGATGTCTGACATCAGGTACCTGTGTAAAAATGTCGTCAACATACCTGCAGTATATGGCCGGTTTCAAGTTCATTTCGACTAAGACTTTTTGCTCGATGGTACCCATGTAGAAGTTTGCAAACAGGACACCTAGGGGAGAACCCATGGCGACCCCATCTACTTGCTTATACATGTGCCCATCCGGGCTCAAGAAGGGTGCCTCTTTAGTACAAGCTTGGAGTACACACTCTAGACCATTACATACAAGACAAGGAATGGAACTTGTCTTTATCACAATATTCTCAAAAGATGTTATTACCATGTATCAACTCCAAACATAGGGGACACAGTTATAGGCCATTTAAATAATAAATTCAATTATATTTCACATACTAAGTATCATACTTTAAGCCATGTTCAAGATATATATAGGTAAAGTGAGTCATCCTCCAAGAATCTGAGAACACTACAACTGACTGCCCCTGATCATCACACAACACTTGTAAAACACGACCAAGTCACCTTACTGCTCAACTCAGCAAGTGTCTCTGCCTATAGCTGGATAGAGGTGGGAGGGGGGTCTGTAGCTTGACAGAGACTGTCTCGCCCTGCCGGCCGACAGCCTCCCTGCTAGGGACGTCTTCTCTGCTCTGCTGGATCGTCTGCTGTTCTTCTCTTAATGCTCTCGAATCGATAGTTCTCCGAGTATTTATTGGGGAACCTAGTAGCTAACTCCGCCCACAAGTAGATAGCCTCCGGCTTTCTACCAAGCCACTCCTTAAACGTCGGCAAGTTTGAAGGCTACCAGGCTCCAATTATAAGATTAGTAGAAGTAAGGTGAAATTCGCATGATCTGACCTCAGGTCACTTGGGGTCATTAACGCTTTGAGGTGTGAGATCTCAGGCCGACAACCTGGCGCCTTTCCAAATCCCTGTCTGTGACTCATGTACTATATATATTTTAAATAAACTAAACCAAACACTTTTACAGTGTTACATCATGTGTGGTGTGTTTGTTTGTCACGTGTGGTCAGGGGTCACCAGGTGACGTCAGGGGTCACCAGGTAACGTCACTGACCACCAAGTGACGTCAGGGGCCACCAGGTAACGTCAGTAGCTACTAGGTGACGTCAGTGGCCACCAGGTGACATCAGTGGCCACCAGGTGACGTCAGTGGTCATCAGGTGACGTCAGGGGTCACCCGGTGACGTCAGTGGTCATCAGGTGACGTCAGCGATCATCAGGTGACGTCATGGGTCACCAGGTGACGTCAGGGGTCACCAGGTGACGTCAGTGGCCGCCAGATGACGTCAGTGGCCACCAGGTGACGTCAGTGGCCACCAGGCAACGTGAATAACCTCCACGTGACTTCAATGGCCACCGGGTGATGTCAGTGGCCACCAGGTGACTTCAATGGCCACTAGGTGAGGTGACGTCACGTGTTGATTCTTTGTATCACGTGTTGATTTTTTGCACCAGTTGATTTTTCGCGTGAGGTGTTGATTCTGTGGGTAAGGTGTTGTATGAGGCAGGCTGTTGGGCGGCGTGAGTGTGTACAAGGGTGAGACTCTCGCCCCTAGAGTGTGCTCACCCTACAGGGTGCTGGGAGCCCCTCTTGTCCCCAGCACAAGCAAGTGCTTGAGTTGAATTCTAGTCGAGCTTTATAAAGCTATTAATGCCAGCCTAGCTTTATGTATCCTTGCGGAGAGGCAGTGATACCAGGTTCGCATCTCCTCCTTCCCCCTACCCCCCCCCCCCTCTCTCTCTCTCTCTCTTCCTTTCCCCTCCCCCCTCCTCTTCCTTCTCTTCTCCCTTCCCCTCCTCCCCCTTACTATTGGGGACCATTCCCCCACTACATGGATTACGTCTCCGCCACGCACCCCACTCAACCACCACCACTACACAGCTCATGCTGGTGGTGGGGGTGGTTGTGGGTGTAGTGGTGGTGGTGGTGTGGTTGCTGCACACGCAACAACAACAAGCACCAACAACAACCACATCACCGTCCTCATCCGTGACTTCTACCACAACAACCACAATAACAATGTGTGGTCACTTTGGTCCACCACAACCACCCATTCATCACCATTATTGTTCACTCTCATCACTACCAGCTACTATCACTCATTACCACTACTACCAACATCCACTATCGCCAGCAGTCATCCCACTACTATCCAATACCACCAGCACCAGCATCCCACCACCTACCTCCACCTACCACCGTACACTGCCACCACCCACTACCACACACCACCACACATTACCACATACCACCACCACACACCACCACCACACACCACCACCACCACACACCACCACCACACACCACCACCACACACCACCACCACACACCACCACCCCCACACACCACCACACACCACCACACACCACCACCACACACCACCACCACACACCACCACCCCCACACACCACCACACACCACCACACACCACCACACACCACCACACACCACCACACACCACCACCACACACCACCACCACACACCACCACCACACACCACCACACACCACCACACACCACCACTGGTAATGCTGGAGCACATAGTGCCAGTATGATGGGTGACAACACCTCGCTGCCCAAACAGGGAGTCAGGTGCTGACGGTGATTGATGGGGACACCTCCGTGCTTGTAGGAGTGGCCCAGCTGCTCCTCTCCACTGGTCATGAGAAGCTACCGTCTTGTACACACTCCCACACACTCCCACTACACTCCCACTACACTCCCACTACACTCCCACTACACTCCCACTACACTCCCACACACTCCCACACACTCCCACACACTCCCACACACTCCCACACACTCCCACACACTTCCACAAACTCCCACACACTCCCACACACTCACACACACTCCCACACACTCCCACACACTCCCCCATACTCCCACTACACTCCCACATACTCCCACACACTCCCACATACTCCCACACACTCCCACACACTCACTACTCTCCCACTACTCTTCCACTACACTCCCACACACTCCCAATACACTCCCACATACTCCCACTACACTCCCACATACTCCCACTACACTCACATACTCCCACACACTCCCACATACTCCCACTACACTCCCACATACTACCACACACTCACTACTCTCCCACTACTCTTCCACTACACTCCCACACTCCCACACACTCCCAATACACTCCCACATACTCCCACTACACTCCCACATACTCCCACACACTCCCACATACTCCCACTACACTCCCACATACTCCCACACACTCCTACTACACTCACACTACACTCCTACAAACACACTACAGACACACTTGCACCACACACACATACTCACACTACACTCACTCACTTAAACAACACACACACACAAACACCCTCTCACACTCACACTACTTGAGAGTTGGGGCCTGACGGCTGAGTGGACAACGCTCGGGATTCGTAGTCCTAGGGTCCGGGGATCTATCCCGGCGAAGACAGAAACAAATGGGCAGTTTCTTTTACCCTGATGCACCTATTCACCTAGCAGTAAATAGGTACCTGGGAGTTTGAAAGCTGCTACTGGCGGCTTGCTGGGTGTGTGTGTGTACTCGCCTATTTGTGCTTACGGGGGTTGAGCTCTGGCAGTTGAGGCGGGCCCAAAGAGCCAGAGCTCATCCTCCGCAAGCACAACTAGGTGAGTACAACTAGGTGAGTACTACACTCCCACATGCACACACACACACACTCCCACGCCACCTACAAAATTCTCAGGGGCATTGACAGGATGGACAAAGACATACTCTGTAGCACGTGCGGGACACGAACAAGGGGACACAAGTCAAAACGTAGTATCCAAATGAGCCACAGAGACATTAGAAAGAACTATTTCAGTGTCTGAGTAGTTAACAGGTTGAATGCATTAGGCAGTGATGTGGTGGAGGCTGACTCCATACACAGTTTCAAGTGTAGATATGATAGAGCCCAGTAGGCTCAGGAATCTGTACACCAGTTGATTGACAGTTGAGAGGCAGGACCAAAGAGCCAGAGCTCAACCTCCGCAAGTACAACTTGGTGAGTACAGACTGTAGCCTAAGGATGGAGAGGTTACAAGTGGAGTACCACAAGGGTCGGTTCTAGGGCCCATCCTGTTTATAATATATGTCAATGACCAGACAGAAGAAATTGACTCCTTCATATTCATGGAGGTGATACAAGACTGATTAGAAGAGTCAGGTTTGGGTTAGAGTGTGATCCATTGCAAGAGGATTTGAACACCAGAAGTGGACTGAAAAGTGGCATCTACAATTTAACGCTGCCAAATGTAAAGTTATGCGGATCGGAGGATTGTGAAGACCAGTACAGCAGTATAGGATTAAGGGAAGACATATTCTTCAATCAGAAAAGGAGAAACACCTGGGAGTTGACATATCTTGAGGTTATCTTGAGATGATTTCGGGGCTTTTTAGTGTCCCCGCGGCCCGGTCCTAAACCAGATCTCCACCCCCAGGAAGCAGCCCGTGACAGCTGACTAACACCCAGGTACCTATTTTACTGCTAGGTAACAGGGGCATAGGGTGAAAGAAACTCTGCCCATTGTTTCTCGCCGGCGCCCGGGATCGAACCCGGGACCACAGGATCACAGTCCAGCGTGCTGTCCGCTCGTCCGACATAACCCCAAATCTGGTGCCAGAAGCCCACATTAGCAGAATAACAACAGCGGCATATGGCATACTTGTCAACATCCGTGTATCCTCCAGAAACTTGGACAAAGGGGCTTTCCAGACCCTATATACAGCGAAGGTGAGACCCACTGATGAATATGCAGCTCCAGCATGGAACCCTTACATGAACACCTACGGAAAGCGGGAGGGACATACACAGAAAGTGATAAGAAAATCTGCGAGAGACTGAATGCCAGTTTTCATTGAGTGTTCACAACCGAGCCTGAGCAGCTCCCATTGTTAAAAGAGCAGACAGACATAGAGGTGACAACAGAGTAGGTAATGAAACAGCTAACAAAATCCCTAACATGGGTAAGGAATTGCCTAACAGGCAGGAGCCAGAGTGTAACATTAAAGGGTGAGAAATTGGAAAGTAGAACAGTAACGAGTGGAGTACCTCAAGGATCGGTACTAGAAACAATTGTATTTCTAATATAGATGAATCACATGTTTACATGAGTTGTTCGAGGATGACACGAAATTAATGAGATGAGCTGAGACCAGTGAAGATTGCAGGATCCTCCAAGAGGACAAGTTGCAGAGATGGTCAGAGAAATGGCTACTGGAGCTCAACACGAGCAAGTGTAAAGTTATGAAAATGGGACTAGGAGACCGGATACCAAAGGTACTGTACACTATGAAGGGAAACTACCTTCCTGTGACGCTTCGAGAAAGAGACCTGGGAGTGGACGTAACTTCTTATCTAACTCCTGAGGCACATATAAATAGGATAACGACAACAGCGTACTCTACACTGGCAAAATAGTAGATTTGATGGAGGAGAGAGAAGACAGGAGTTATTGCTTTAAACTACCAGCGAGTAGAAAGGCGGTGTCCAAGAGGCAATGCTCAATCCTCCAGGCACAAATAGGTTAGCACACACACACACACACACACACACACACACACACACACACACACACACACACACACACACACTACTACACAGTAAAAAGATGTTTGGGAGAGCAGCAGAGAAGCACACATGAGACTGACACAGCATCCAAGAGCGAGCTAAACTGTGGCAGTTTTTTTTTATTATTATTTTCTTTTATTATTTTCTACCACAGACGTGGCCACACATTTACAATGCTAACCAGCATTTATACATTTTCTTCTGTCCTCCATGGACAGGGTTAGAGAAGTGCTAAACATATAGTTCAAGGGTTTATTGAACACTCAACCACAGAAGGTGATTCGGTGCTTTTAAAATGCTAAGCTCGGACGGTGGTAGTGAAGGATGAGGGAGCAGGCTACACCAGAGACAGGGAGGCCGCACACACTCGTGACAATGCGGGCTGCTTCAAGCAACAGCCTGTTGGACCAAGTTATCATAAGTCGAGCCTGGCCTCAGGCCGGGCTCTGGGAGTAGAAGAACTCCCCAAGCTCCTCTCCGGGTGAGGTGGTACCGAGTTCCACATACCACTAGGAGGGTCCGGGTTCGATCCCGCCTCTCCAGGTATGCTCCAGGTATAAGATGCAAGAAAATAATAGACTGAACGATAGACAGGTATTGCAAAGACGTGACCGCTGCAGGATGCGATATATAGAACTGCAACAGCCTATACCCAACCACTTGGGCTGGACGGTAGAGTGACGGTCTCGCTTCATGCAGGTCGGCGTTCAATCCCCGACCGTCCAAGTGGTTGGGGCACCATTACTTCCCCCGTCCCATCCCAAATCCTTATTCAGACCCCTTCCCAGTGCTATATAGTCGTAATGGCTTGGCGCTTTCCCTTGATAATTCCTTCCTTCCTCCACCACCAGGAGGTTCATAGATCACACACAACACGTGGATTTTATTTGACTTTGTGAATAATTATCTATTCGGCTGTCTGTCTGTGTCTGTCTGTGTCTGTCTGTGTCTGACTGTCTGACTGACTGCCTGCTTGATTAAATGACTGGCCAGCTGGATAGCGAGCTGTAGGCAGGTCTTCGCTCCATTATTGATTATGCAAAATCCTTCCAAGTGATTACCATGCTAGTGGTGGTGGTGGTGGTGGTGGTGGTGGTGGTGATGGTGGTGGTGGTGCCCCTGTGAAAGTGTTCATGCCGTCTACCCCCCTACCCCCCCCCCTCTCTCTCTCTCTCTCTCTCTCTCTCTCTCTCTCTCTCTCTCTCTCTCTCTCTCTCTCTCTCTCTCCACTCCCTCCCTCTCCCCTTGTCTGTAAAGCCTTAAGTCTTGATGTTATCTCAACTTTAGTGGTTGTCTAATAAAGTGTAGCGTTAAGGTTATCACCGTGTGTGTGTGTACTCACCTAGTTGTGCTTGCGGGGGTTGAGCTCTGGCTCTTTGGTCCCGCCTCTCAACTGTCATTCAACTGATGTACAGGTTCCTGAGCCTACTGGGCTCTATCGTATCTATATTTGAAAATGTGTTTAGAGTCTGGCTCCACCACCTCACTGCCTAATGGATTCCATTTGTCAACCACTCTGACACTAAAAAAAATATTTCTAATATCTCTATGGCTCATTTGGGCACTCAATTTCCACCTATGTCCCCTTGTGCGTGTGTCCCTTGTGTTAAATAGCCTGTCTTTATCTACCCTGTCAATTCCTTTGAGAATCTTGTATGTGGTGATCATGTCCCCCCTAACTCTTATGTCTCCCAGTGACGTGAGGTTTAATTCCCGTAGTCTCTCCTCGTAGCTCATACCCCTCAGTTCGGGTACTAGTCCGGTGGCAAACCTTTGAACCTTTTCCATTTTAGTCTTATGCTTGACTAGATATGGACTCCATGCTGATTGGTCTGACATGTGGTATAGAATGTTCTGAATGATTCCTTTCAATAGTTTCTAAAGGCCGTTCTTATGTTGGCCAACCTGGCATATGCCGCTGATGTTATTCTCTTAATATGGGCTTCGGGGAACAGGTTTGGCGTGATATTAAGCCCCAAGTCTTTCTTTCTCTCTGATTCTTAAAGAATTTCATCTTCCAAATGATACCTTGTCTCTGGCCTCCTGCTCCCTACACCTATCTTCATTACATTTGCTTGGGTTAAACTCTAACAACCATTTTTTCGATCATTACATCAGTTTGTCTAGGTCTTCTTGAAGCCTCAAGCTGTCCTCCTCTGTCTTACTCCTTCTCATAGTTTTGACATCGCCAGTAAACATTGAGAGGAATGAGTCTATACCCTCTGAGAGATCATTAACGTATATCAGAAACAGGATAGATCCGAGTACAGAGCCCTGTGGGACTCCACTGGTGACTTCACGCCAATCTGAAGTCTCACCCCTCACTGTAACTCTCTGCTTCTTACTGCTTAGGTACTCCCTTATCCACTGGAACACCTTACTAGTTTCTCCTGCCTGTTGATCCATATTATGTACCAGCCTCTTATGGGGTACTGTGTCAAAGGCTTTCCGACAGTCCAAGAAAATCCAATTCGCCCATCCCTCTCTTTCTCGCTTAATCTTTGTCATCTGATTGTCGAATTTTTTTAAGCCAGCAAGGCAAGATTTACCCTCCCTGAACCCATGTTGATGGGTTGTCACGAAGTCTCTTCTCTCCAGATGTGTTAATAGGTTTTTTCTCACAATCTTCTCCATCACCTTGCATGGTATACAAGTTAAGGACACTGGCCTGTAGTTCAGTGCCTCTTGTCTGTCACCCTTTTTGTATATTGGTACTACATTAGCAGTCTTCCATATTTCTGGTAGGTCCCCCGTTTCCAGTGACCTACTATACACTATGGAGAGTGGCAAGCAAAGTGCTTCTGCACACTCTTTCAATACCCATGGTTAGAGTCCGTCTGGATCAACAGTCTTTCTCACATCCAGATCCAACAGGTGTCTCTTGACCTCATCTCTCGTAATTTCGAACCCTTATAAAGCCGCCTGGTTTGCTGCCTCCTCTCCTAGCGCAGTGACTTCACGTTGTTCTATTGTGAAGACCTCCTGGAACCTCTTGTTAAGTTCTTCACACACCTCTTTGTCATTCTCTGTATACCTGTCCTCACCCGTTCTAAATTTCATCACCTGTTCCTTCACCTTCACTGTTGTTTTCCTCCTGATGTGACTGTAGAGTAGCTTTGGTTCGGTCTTGGCTTTATTAGCTATATTATTTTCATACTTTTTCTCAGCTTCTCTTCTCACACTAACATACTCGTTCTCTAGTATCTCTCTCTACTTTCTGGTGTTCTGTTATTCCGGAGGTTCCTCCACGCCCTTTTGTTCAGTTCCTTTGCTTCCATACATGCCCTGTTATACCATGGATTCTTCTTTTGCTTCTCGGATTTTTCCTTTTGAGCCGGGATAAACCTGTTTATTGCCTCCTGACACTTTTGGGTGACAGTCCATCATGTCTTGTACGGACCTGTCTTGTACACAGGTGTGGACGTGTGTGTGTGTGTGTGTGTGTGTGTGTGTGTGTGTGTGTGTGTGTGTGCGTGCGTGCGTGTGTGTGTGTGTGTGTGTGTGTGTGTGTGTGTACTCACCTAGTTGTGTTTGCGGGGGTTGAGCTCTGGCTCTTTGGTCCCGCCTCTCAACCGTCAATCAACAGGTGTACAGATTCCTGAGCCTACTTGGCTCTATCATATCTACATTTGAAACTGTGTATGGAGTCAGCCTCCACCACATCACTGCCTAATGCATTCCATCCGTTAACTACTCTGACACTGAAAAAGTTCCTTCTAACGTCCCTGTGGCTCATGTGAGTACTCAGTTTCCACCTGTGTGTGTGTGTGTGTGTGTGTGTGTGTGTGTGTGTGTGTGTGTGTGTGTGTGTGTGGTTCACCTGTGCCCACTTGCGGGTTGGTCAGGCAGGTAGCAGTGTACCTTATAAAGGCATGGCGAGTAGCTACTGCTTCCTGAGCATTCCTCCTCTCTCTCTCTCTCTCTCTCTCTCTCTCTCTCTCTCTCTCTCTCTCTCTCTCTCTCTCTCTCTCTCTCTCTCTCTCTCTCTAACCCACCATTCCCTGCAGACTTCCCATTGCCTTCTACCTCTGCTTTGTTCCGTGAGAACTCGAGAGCACTGAGCTCTTCAAGTATTGGTTAACATAGAGTTTAACAAGACTTGCCTGAACGTCATCAAGCAACAACAACTTTGTTTACAAAGGTTGACTATTGTGTACTTTTGTTTGTGTAAACAAATGCTTGTGAGACTCGCCAATATTTAGCTTCTTAATTGGACTGTTGTTGTTATTCTTTTTAATATATCTCCGTGACGATGCCCATAAACTAAATCTTACATTCAGAAACGAACAAAATTGGTTGTGTGAAATAATTTGCAACATTAATTCGAGAGAAATTGTTAAATTTTGTGTTCCTGTGGGAAATCAATGTTTTTGATAATAAATTGTTTTGATGTGTGCGAGTCATGTGTGTGTAGGAAGGTGGTCTTAGGCAGGTGTATGGGGGGGGGGTATGAGACCCCAGGCCGGTGTGTGGGTGGAAAGGAGGTCCTACTCAGGTGTGTGTGTGTGTGTGTTTGGAAAGGAAGTCTTAGGTGTGTTGGGGGGGGGCGTGAGGTCCCAGGCAGGTGTGTGGGTGAAGGATGAGGCACCAAACAGGTTTGTGAGGGATGATGAGTGTTCCCAGGCAGATGTGTGGGAGGAGGTGGAGCCTCAGACAGGTGTGTGAGGCTAAAGACCCAGGTGTGTGGGCAGACAATATGAGTCTCAATGTAGGTGAATAAACTCAAGCATAGTTTTACTAAGAATAAACCCTACGGATAGGCAGATGTGTAAAATAAAGAGGAGTCTTCACTCAGGCGCATGTGTGGGTGAAGAGGATGTGTCTGGCAGGTGTGTAAATGGTGAGAATCCTCAAGATTCCTTAAGTGTCATTATTATTATTTTTCTACCACAGACGTGGCCAGGCATTTACAGTGCTAACCAGCATATCCACATTTCCTTCTGTCCTCCGTGGACAGGGTTAGAGATGTGGTAAACATATAGTTCAGTGATTGGTTGAACAATCAACCACAGAAGGTGATTGTAGTGCTTTTAAAATGTTAATCTAACCTACATACATAAATGCACAGGTTTACGTCCGTCCGACATAAACAGTGTTCGAGGTGTCTTTTTACATAGTGTCATTAATGTGCGCTTACACAAGTGAAATGCAATTCTGACCAGATTACACGTATCCTGTACACACACACACACACACACACACACACACACACACACACACACACACACACACACACACACACACACACACACACACAAAGACGAAAAAAAACTAGTGGAAAAATTTTGTGCGAAAAAAACTAGTGGATCATCTGGGGCGGAAGAACTTTGTATCAACACATCAACATGGGTTCAGGGATGGCAGATCAAGCCTCACAGGATTGATTGAATTCTATGACCAGGCAACAAAAATCAGGTAAGAAAGAGAGGGATGGGCAGACTGCATATTTTTGGATTGCCAGAAAGCCTTTGACACAGTACCACACAAGAGACTAGTACAAAAGCTGGAGATGCAGGCAGGAGTGAAAGGGAAGGTACTCCACTGGATAAGGGAGTACCTAAGCAACAGAAGACAACGAGTCACTGTGAGGGGGCGAGGTCTCGGAGTGGCGAGGCGTCACCAGTGGAGTCCCGCAGGGATCAGTTCTTAGACTTATTCTGTTCCTGATATATGTAAATGACCTCCCAGAGGGAATAGACTCGTTCCTCTCAATGTTTGCGGACGATGCAAAAATTATGAAGAGGATTAAAACGGAGGAAGATAGTGCATTTAATATTTTGATGGAGTTGGCTACCTTGTAGAACCAAAATGCATAATCAAAATTCCCTGTTCTCCTATAGACTTCAGGCGATTGTAGCATATTAGAAAGTTCAGCTTGAAATGGCACATGTTACCAAGATCTACTCAACGCCTTCACGCCGAAAACTGTGCTAATGGACAAAATTCTCTCACTTATGGTCGGTAATTTTAACTCATTAACTATTCTCGTAGACTTTGGAGCCCCAAGGATGAGACGCATAGCTTCATTTTGCAAAGTTTCAAGGGATTTTATCTTTATACAGTGTGAGATGTAGAGCATTGTAGTCAATCACAGAGCGGATACATTATACATAGATAAGTGTGTGAATAGCGAGAATCGTCAAGGCAGGTGTGTGCATGAGGAGAACCCCCAAGACAGGTGTGTGAATGAGGAGAATCCCCAAGACAGGTGTGTGAATGAGGAGAATCCCCAAGACAGGTGTGTGAATGACGAGAATCGTCAAGGCAGGTGTGTAATCGACGAAGATGCCCAAGGCAGGTGTGTGAACGAGGAGAAGCCTCTTATAGGGTGTGTGGTTGACAGCACCACTTCACACCTGACCCTAGTTAATGGTGGTAGTGAGGTACAATCACCATCACTACCACCATCGTCACGACGACCCAGTGTCTTGAGGTTATCTTGAGATGATTTCGGGGCTTAATGTCCCCGCGGCCCGGTCCTTGACCGGGCCGCGGGTGTAACACCACTCTATATGTAACACCAATCTATTGTAACACCACCATAATGGATACTAAACTAATAATGTAAACACTACTTTTCCTGAGTAACACTTCCCCATTGGTTGCACTTGATAACACTGTTATGGGCTGACATATGATGGTTACACCGGAACTAAAAAGTACACTGCCAACAAGGAAATGCTACACAGGATGAAATACGCTGCCACCATCTGCCTTTGACCATTGAGACTATATCAAGCAACGAGGCAAGAAACATTGCTTGACTTGGAGAGTACTTTCTATGACTGTCATTAATTACAAAAACGGTTGTCAGCCACTATATCCAAAAGGCTAAGAGGATTCAACAATTGACACAGACGGGAAATTTAACATGAGTTTATTGAGACCAAAATTATGTCAATCACCACTTATAAATCCTACTCTAACACTGGCAAAAAGTTAAGAAATTTGGACATGGAACAAAACCTCAGAGATCACACACGTTACCTTAAGACCTGTCTCTCCCTGGCTGAGATGTTCTTCACAGCCCTCTCTGGACCCCGGTGTCCGGCACTCTGTTCTTACTTACACTCTGTTCCACCTGAAAAACACACAAGGAAACTGGAGAAGGTTCAGAGGTTTGCAACGAGGCTTTTCCCAGAGTTACGAGGGATGGGATATGAAGAGCGTCTGAAGGAACTGAACGTAATTAATAACCCCTCTCTTGAAGAGTGTATGGTGAATGGCAAACAAGCTTATTGAAATATTTCTTGAGTGTTTGTACACGTGTGGCCGATCTCTTACATTCTTGGTGTAGGTAGCAACAGCAGATCTCCCCCCCCGTCCCCCCTGTAGGGGTTGTATATAGAGGTCCTGTAGGGACTTAGTTGAGAGAGTGCCGGACACTGGGGTCCAGAGAGGGCTGTGAAGAACATCTCAGCCAGGGAGAGACAGGTCTTAAGGTAACGTGTGTGATCTCTGAGGTTTTGTTCCATGTCCAAATTTCTTAACTTTAACATTGTATGAGGATGGGCTGGCGAGCACCATTGTGTATAGTAAAGTGATATTACCTTCAACGTCTATCTAGCTACCACAGCGCGCGCGCGCGTGTGTGTGTGTGTGTACTCACCTAGTTGTACTCACCTAGTTGTGCTTGTGGGGGTTGAGCTCTGGCTCTTTGGTCCCGCCTCTCAACCGTCAATCAACAGGTGTACAGATTCCTGAGCCTATCGGGCTCTATCATATCTACACTTGAAACTGTGTATGGAGTCAGCCTCCACCACATCTCTTCCTAATGCATTCCATTTGTCCACCACTCTGACACTAAAAAAGTTCTTTCTAATATCTCTGTGGCTCATTTGGGCACTCAGTTTCCACCTGTGTCCCCTTGTACGTGTTCCCCTTGTGTTAAATAGACTGTCTTTATCTACCCTATCAATTCCCTTCAGAATCTTGAATGTGGTGATCATGTCCCCCCTAACTCTTCTGTCTTCCAGCGAAGTGAGGTTTAATTCCCGTAGTCTCTCCTCGTAGCTCATACCTCTCAGCTCGGGAGTGTGTGTGTGTGTGTGTGTGTGTGTGTGTGTGTGTGTGTGTGTGTGTGTGTGTGTGTGGTCGTCCCCTCTCGTACCCCAATATCGTATTCCCATGAAAATATATTGCCATTTTCAGGAACAGGACGCGTATGTAAGCCTACAGAGGTCCCTTAAGCCAGGGCCGGGGAGGTTACCTTGAGGTTACCTTGAGGTGCTTCCGGGGCTTAGCGTCCCCGCGGCCCGGTCGTCGACCAGGCCTCCTGGGGGAGGCCAAGTGCGTGTACCCAAATTGACGATAACCTCCAAGCAGTTCTCCGGTGTTCTCTTATAGAACTAAATGCTTGTAAGCATTCTTAAAGAAGCTTGTGTGGGTCACTAATAACTCTTCTCGGTATTATAATATGGGGCAGCTTTTGGAATTGTTTGTTATTAATAACTAGTAATTCCCAAGAACTCAAAATAATGAATTAGTAAGAATGATAATATACATCTTTTTTTTTTTCTTTTTTTTTTTGAGATATATACAAGACTTGTTACATTCTTGTACAGCCACTAGTACGCGTAGCGTTTCGGGCAGGTCCCTGGAATACGATCCCCGCCGCGAAGAATCGTTGTTACAACCAAGTACACATTTTACTGTTGCGTTAAACAGAGGCTACAGTTAAGGAATTGCGCCCAGTAAATCCTCCCCGGCCAGGATACGAACCCATGACATAGCGCTCGCGGAACGCCAGGCGAGTGTCTTACCACTACACCACGAAGACTGTTTACCACTGTACCACGGAGACTGTACTTTTAATGGAAGCGAAGGAAAAGTTCTTTAAACACACACACACACAGACACACTCAGACTACTTGAGGCTTCAAGAAGCCCTAGACAAACTGAAGGAATGGTCGAACAAATGGTTACTAAAGTTTAACCCAAGCAAATGTAATGTAATGTAATGAAGATAGGTGTAGGGAGCAGGAGGCCAGATACAAGCAATCATTTGGTAGATGAAATCCTTCAAGAATCGGAGAGAGAGAAAAAGACTTGGGGGTTGATATCACGCCAGACCTGTCTCCAGCAACCCATATCAAGAGGATAACATCAGCGGCATATGCCAGGTTGGCCAACATAAGAACGGCATTTAGAAACGTGTGTAAGGAATCATTCAGAACTTTGTATACCACATATGTCAGGCCAATCCTGGAGTATGCAGCCCCAGCATGGAGTCCATATCTAGTCAAGCATAAGACTAAACTGGAAAAGGTTCAAAGGTTTGCCACCGGACTAGTACCCGAACTGAAGGGTATGAGTTACGAGGAGGGACTACGGGAATTAAACCTCACGTCACTGGGAAACAGAAGAGATAGAGGGGACATGATCACCACATACAAGATTCTCAGAGGAATTGATAGGGTGGATAAAGATAGACTATTTAACACAAGAGGCACACGCACTAGGGGACACAGGTGGAAATTGAGTAAGCATATGAGCCATTGAGACGTTAGAAAGAATTTTTTCAGTGTCAGAGTAGTAGACAAATGGAATGCATTAGGCAGTGATGTGGTGGAGGCTGACTCCATACACAGCTTTAAGTGTAGATATGATAGAGCCCAATAGGCTCAGGAACCTGTACATTAGTTGAGTGACAGTTGAGAGGCGGGACCAAAGAGCCAGAGCTCAACCCCCCCTCCTCAAGCACAAATAGGTGGATACACACACACACACACACACACATACACACACACACACACACACACACACACACACACACAGTTTGCCGACGATGCAAAAATTATGAGGAGGATTGAAACAGAGGATGATAGTAGGAGGCTACAAGATGACCTGGATAGACTGAGTGAATGGTCCAACAAATGGCTGTTGAAGTTCAACCCGAGTAAATGCAAAGTAATGAAACTAGGCAGTGGAAACAGGAGGCCAGGCACAGGATACAGAATAGGAGATGAAGTACTTAATGAAACAGACAGAGAGAAAGATCTAGGAGTTGATATCACACCAAACCTGTCTCCTGAAGCCCACATAAAGAGAATAACGTCTGCGGCATATTCGAGGCTGGCTAACATCAGAACGGCGTTCAGGAACCTGTGTAAGGAATCATTCAGAATCTTGTACACCACATATGTAAGACCAATCCTGGAGTATGCGGCCCCAGCATGGAGCCCGTACCTTGTCAAGCACAAGACGAAGCTGGAAAAAGTCCAAAGGTATGCTACTAGACTAGTCCCAGAACTAAGAGGCATGAGTTATGAGGAAAGGCTGCGGGAAATGCACCTTACGACACTGGAAGACAGAAGAGTAAGGGGGGACATGATCACAACCTACAAAATCCTCAGGGGAATCGACCGGGTAAACAAGGATGAACTATTCAACACTGGTGGGACGCGAACAAGGGGACACAGGTGGAAGCTGAGTACCCAGATGAGCCACAGAGACGTTAGAAAGAACTTTTTCAGTGTCAGAGTAGTTAGTAAATGGAATGCATTTGGAAGTGATATGGTGGAGGCTGTCTCCATACACAGTTTCAAATGTAGATATGATAGAGCCCAATAGGCTCAGGAATCTGTACACCAGTTGATTGACGGTTGAGAGGCGGGACCAAAGAGCCAGAGCTCAACCCCCGCAAGCACAATTAGGTGAGTACACAGTGTCAGGTGTGTCAACAGGTGTGTCAAGAACAAACACCAAAGGTCGTGGTGTAGGGCGACAGTAAACTGGTTTACCAAGTGTAGCAACACGAATAATTAATGATGATGTGAACTGGTTTACGTGAAGATTGGAGCTCTGTCGGGTTAAGTGTGTGTGCAAACTGCAAAGTGAAGTGTAATTATGCAAAATAGGAAGTTAGTTTATAGAGCGGGAAGAGTGTTTGCCGGGTTGGGGTTCGGCTCTTTACAAGTTTCCAGTCGTCTTGGGCTCTATCATCTTCTCCACGTGAAGCTCTGTATAGAGACCGCCTCCATCACTACACTTTAGAGCGCAGTGCTCTTGGTCACTATTCAATATTCTTACCTCATCCTCTCTCCTCCGTCCCCCACCCCCTCGCCAGCTTTCTCTCCTTCCTTTCTTCCCCCGTTTACACTCTCCCAGAAATTATAATACTATAACTTGAATGAATTCATGTTTATAGTATGCAAGTAAATCATTAAAAAATGCGGCGCGGGTAAACGGCGGGAGTAAAACGGCATCAAAATTCCAGGGAAAACATGACCCCTGATCTGTTGATAGAGTTCTCTCTCAGAGTACCTGTTACACCGGCAAGTACCGTTATTAACTGACTTCTTTAGTGGTATTTTCTATTATTATTACTATTATCGTAAGTACTATGGTGCGAGCTTGTATATTTAGCAAACCAAGTTTTCTTGAGGTCTCTAGTGTCAAGCTGCTTGCTTGGTCTGTCACCTGATGCGGTGAGATATCGTGCACTCTTGCTATCTAGATCCCATTACTCGGGGGTGGTCATTCATAGCACTGCTATGACGAACCATTATTATTTTTTTTTTTTTTTTTTTTTTTTTTTTTTTTTTTTTTTTTTTTTTTTTTGAGATATATACAAGAGTTGTTACATTCTTGTACAGCCACTAGCACGCGTAGCGTTTCGGGCAGGTCCCTGGAATACGATCCCCTGCCGCGAAGAATCGTTGTTACAACCAAGTACACATTTTACTGTTGAGTTAAACAGAGGCTACAGTTAAGGATTTGCGCCCAGTAAATCCTCCCCGGCCGGGATACGAACCCATGACAAAGCACTCGCGGAACGCCAGGCGAGTGTCTTACCACTACACCACAGAGACTGGTAGACCATTAGAGGTCGAGGTGATAGGCGTAGCGACAAGTAGCTTGTCGATTACTTATCAACGACAAGTGATCAACGGTCTCCAACGTTGATTACTTATCAACGACAAGTGATCAACGGTCTCCAGGCCTGACGTCCCGTTCTGTTTGTCAGCCACTTGTGCTCCTCTGACAAGCCGCCGTCAACTTGCTGAAGAGCGATAACTAACTCTGCAGCAACACTTCGACCCCCCCTTCCCTTATTGTCTGAATGATACGTGTTCATCTGGTGTGAGGCCAAGTAGAATTATATATATATATATATATATATATATATATATATATATATATATATATATATATATATATATATATATATATAATATGTCGTACCTAGTAGCCAGAACGCACTTCTCAGCCTACTATGCAAGGCCCGATTTGCCTAATAAGCCAAGTTTTCATGAATTAATTGTTTTTCGACTACCTAACCTAACCTAACTTTTTCGGCTACCTAACCTAACCTATAAAGATAGGTTAGGTTAGGTTAGGTAAGGTTGGTTAGGTTCGGTCATATATCTACGTTAATTTTAACTCCAATAAAAAAATTGACCTCATACATAATGAAATGGGTAGCTTTATCATTTCATAAGAAAAAAATTAGAGAAAATATATTAATTCAGGAAAACTTGGCTTATTAGGCAAATCGGGCCTTGCATAGCAGGCCGAGTACGACGTTCTGGCTACTAGGTACAACATATATATATATATATATATATATATATATATATATATATATATATATATATATATATATATATATATATATATACTGTATATATATATATATATATATATATATATATATATATATATATATATATATATATATATATATATATATATATATAAATTAATAATTAGATCACTAGTCTTTATATATCACAAGAGGTTCACGAAGTGACCCGCAGCAATCTATACAAGGCGATTTACAAGGCGGTTAATCAGTTACAAGCTTCCTAATCCTGAACCACACCCATCCAACTGGACGGCCGGTTACAGTCATGTGTGAGAGTGGGAGGAGAGAGAGAGAGAGAGAGAGAGAGAGAGAGAGAGAGAGAGAGAGAGAGAGAGAGAGAGAGAGAGAGAGACACAGAGAGAGAGAGACACACAGAGAGACAAAGAGAGGGAGGTTGTGGAGTTCGCTAGGAAGATGCCGAAGACTTGATCTGACAAGAGAAAGCTGTCGCCCACACACACACACAGGGGTCTGGTAGCCTGGTGGATAGAGCGCAGGACTCGTAATTCTGTGGTGCGGGTTCGATTCCCGCACCAGGCAGAAACAAATGGGCAAAGTTTCTTTCACCCTGAATGCCCCTGTTACCTAGCAGTAAATAGGTACCTGGGAGATAGTCAGCTGTCACGGGCTGCTTCCTGGGGTGTGTGTGTGGTGTGGAAGAAAAAAGAAAGTAGTTAGTAAACAGTTGATTGACAGTTGAGAGACGGGCCGAAAGAGCAAAGCTCAACCCCCGCAAAACTCAACTAGGTGAATACACACACACACACACACACACACACACACACACACACACACACACACTTGGTTTAATAGACAGTGTCAGGAAGCAGAGGTGAGAAGCAGGAGGGAGTGGAGGAAGTACAGAAGACAAAGGACAGAGGACAACAGGATTAGATGTAACAGAGCTAGGAATGATTACATTAACATAAGACGAGTATCGGAAAGAAATTATGAGAAAGATATTACAATCAACGCGAAAAAGCAAACTAAATTCTACATAGCCATATAAGAAGGAAGATGTCGGTAAATGACCAAGTGACAAGACTGAGGAAAACAGAAGGGGCATATACAGAAAGCGACAAGGAAATCTGTGAGGTACTGAATGCAAGTTTCCATGGAGTGTTCACAACTGAGCCGGAGCAGCTCCCATTGTTAGAAGAGATTACCCTATATGAAAGACTATCAGATATAGAGGTGACAGCAGAGGAGGTAATGAAACAGTTGACAACACTGGATGCAACTAAAGCGGTTGGACCAGATAAAGTATCACCGTGGATACTAAAAGTCGCAGCGCAGGCCTTCAGTGTGCCTCTGGCAATGATCTTTAATGAGTCACTTAGGTCGGGAGAATTGCCCAGTTGCTGGAAGGAGGCAAATGTCGTGCCGATTTTCAAAAAAGGTGATAGGGAGGAGGCACTTAACTACAGACCCGTATCACTGACAAGCATCCCCTGCAAAATACTTGAAAGAATAGTTAGGCTAAGACTTGTTGAGCACCTGGAGAGCATTGGGTTTGTAAACAAGCACCAACATGGGTTCTGGACAGGGAAATCATGCCTAACAAACCTTTTAGAATTCTATGATAAAGTAACAAGGATAAGGCAGGACAGAGAAGACTGGGCAGACTGCATATTTCTTGACTGCCAAAAGGCCTTTGATACAGTACCGCACATGAGACTGCTATACAAACTTGAGAGGCAGGCAGGAGTAAGCGGAAAGGCCCTAGTATGGGTGAAGAACTACCTAACAGGAAGGAGCCAGAGGGTAATGGTAAGGGGCGAGAAGTCGGACTGGCGAACAGTAACAAGTGGAGTACCTCAAGGATCGGTGCTGGGACCAATCCTCTTTCTAATTTACGTAAATGATATGTTTACAGGAGTGGAATCATACATGTCAATGTTTGCGGATGACGCAAAATTTATGAGAAGAGTTGTGACAGATGAGGATTGCAGGATCCTCCAAGAGGACCTGAACAGGTTGCAGAGAAATGGCTACTGGAGTTCAACACGAGTAAATGTAAAGTTATGGAAATGGGATCAGGTGATAGACGACCAAAGGGACAGTACACAATGAAGGGGAACTGCTTACCTGTAACGATTCAAGAAAGAGAGCTGGGAGTGGATGTGACACCTAATCTAACTCCTGAGGCGCATATCAATAGGATAACGACAGCAGCGTACTCTACACTGGCGAAAATTAGAACTTCATTCAGAAACCTAAGTGAGGAGACTTTTAGGGCGCTTTACACTGCCTACGTAAGACCAGTCTTAGAGTATGCCGCGCCATCATGGAGCCCCCACCTGAAGAAACACATAAGGAAACTGGAAAAGGTTCAGAGGTTTGCAACGAGGCTTGTCCCAGAGTTACGAGGGATGGGATATGAAGAGCGTCTGAAGGAACTGAACCTTACGACACTAGAGAAAAGAAGGGAGAGAGGAGATATGATAGGGACATATAAAATACTCGGGGGAATTGACAAAGTGGAAATAGATGAAAAGGTCACAGGTAATAATAACAGAACGAGGGGACATAGGTGGAAGCTGGAAACTCAGATGAGTCACAGAGTTGTTAGGAAGTTTTCTTTTAGTGTGAGAGTAGTGGAAAAATGGAATGCACTTGGGGAACAGGTTGTGGAAGCAAACTTTATTCATAATTTTAAAATTAGGTATGATAGGGAAATGGGACAGGAGTCATTGCTGGAAACAACCGATGGCTGGAAAGGCGGGATCCAAGAGTCAATGCTCGATCCTGCAAGCACAAATAGGTGAGTACAAATAGGTAAGTACACACCTACAGCTGTCGTTATGAAATTAGGGATAGGGGCAGAAGGATTCACTACAAACGACAAGGAAGTGTGTGAGGAACTGAATAAGAAATTCCAGGAGGTCTTCACCTTAGAGCAAGGAGAAATTCCAGAGATAAGAGAGGGAATAGTTAACCAAGAACCACTGGAAGAGTTTGAGATTACCAGCGGGGAAGTAAGGAAGTGTTTACTAGAGTTGGATGTGACTAAGGCTGTAGGCCCTGATGGAATCTCCCCTCGGATACTAAAAGAAGGAGCAGAAGAACTGTGCCTGCCACTCTCCATAGTGTATAACAAATCACTGGCAACAGGGGAACTGGCAGAAATTTGGAAAGCAGCTAACGTAGTCCCGATGTACAAGAAAGGGGATAGACAGGAGGCACTGAACTACAGGCCAGTGTCCCTAACCTGCATACCATCTTATCTTGAGGTTATCTTGAGATGATTTCGGGGCTTTTTAGTGTCCCCGCGGCCCGGTCCTCGACCAGGCCTCCACCCCCAGGAAGCAGCCCGTGACAGCTGACTAGCACCCAGGTACCTACTTTACTGCTAGGTAACAGGGGTATAGGGTGAAAGAAATTTTGCCCATTGTTTCTCGCCGGCGCCTGGGATCGAACCCAGGATCACAAGTCCAGCGTGCTGTCCGCTCGGCCGACCGGCTCCCACCATGCAAGCTGATGGAGAATATTGTGCGAAGAAAGCTAGTGGAACATCTGGAGCGAAAGAACTTTGTAATACAGCATCAACATGGGTTCAGGGATGGCAGGTCCTGCCTCACAGGGTTACTTGAATTCTAAGACCAGGCAACAAAAATCAGGCAAGAAAGAGAATGGTGGACAGACTGCATATTTTTGGATTGCCAGAAAGCCTTTGATACAGTACTACACAAGAGGCTAGTGAAATAGCTGGAGATGCAGGCTGGAGTGAAAGGGAAGGTACACCATTGGATAAAGGAGTACCTAAGCAACAGGAGACAACGAGTCACTGTGAGGGGTGAGTCTCAGATTAGCGAGACGTTACAAGTGGAGTCCCGCAGGGTTCAGTCCTTGGACCTATACTGTTTCTGATATATATAAATGATCTCCCAGAGGGTATAGACTCGTTTCTCTCAATGTTTGCTGATGATGTAAAAATTATGAGGAGGATTGAAACAGAGGATGATAGTAGGAGGCTACAAGATGACCGAGACAGACTGAGTGAATGGTCCAACAAATGGCTGTTAAAGTTCAACCCGAGTAAATGCAAAGTAATGAAACTAGGCAGTGGAAACAGGAGGGCAGACACAGGATACTGAATAGGAGATAAAGTACTTAATGAAACGGACAGCGAGAAAGATCTAGGAGTTGATATCACACCAAACCTGTCTCCTGAAGCCCACATAAAAAGAATAACGTCTGCGGCATATGCGAGGCTGGCTAACATCAGAACAGCGTTCAGGAACCTGTGTAAGGAATCATTCAGAATCTTGTACACCACATATGTAAGACCAATCCTGGAGTATGCGGCTCCAGCATGAAGCCTGTATCTTTTCAAGCACAAGACGAAGCTGGAAAAAGTTCAAAGATATGCCGCTAGACTAGTCCCAGAACTAAGAGGCATGAGTTACGAGGAAAGGCTGCGGGAAATGCACCTTTCGACACTGGAAGACTGAAGAGTAAGGGGAGACATGATCACAACCTACAAAATCCTCAGGGGAATCGACCGGGTAGACAAGGATAAACTATTCAACACTGGTGGGACGCGAACAAGGGGACACAGGTGGAAACTGAGTACCCACATGAGCCACAGGGACGTTAGAAAGAGCTTTTTCCATGTCAGAGTAGTTAACGGATGGAATGCATTAGGCAGTGATGTGGTGGAGGCTGACTCCATACACAGTTTCAAATGTAGATATGATAGAGCCCAGTAGGCTCAGGAATCTGTACACCAGTTGATTGACAGTTGAGAGGCGGGATCAAAGAGCCAAAGCTCAACCCCCGCAAGCACAAATAGGTGAGTACACTAGCATCACGAACGTTAGAGGGGGGGGGGAGGTGACTTCTCTGGGCTCTGAAATATATACATTATTTAAATACAAATATAAAACACTGTATAACAATGGCATTTTTAGGACAGATGAGATTAAAACCGACCTCACTACAGCTGTAAGTGAGACCAGTACTGCCCAATAAACTCGCCCCTCGGGGCAAAATTAAAAAAATTTAAAAACCAGTACCCACCTGGCCTATAGTGTTCAACTCCTGCACACTCTACCACTAATGGTTTAGAAAGCTGTGATGAAATTGAAAAATGGGAGTAATGATGCCTCCTTTAACTGAAATTCAGTTCAAAAACTTGATTAATCAATAATTGTACTCATAATTGAGTTAAGTTTATACATATATATAGAACATTATTTACAAAAAAGCAGTCATAACAACCAGCATAACACGCTATCATTATAATTATATACTATAATTTAGACTCAAACTTTATTTGTCAGTGATAGATATAAATTATTACACTTGTGACTGGAGTTAACAGGCGGACGTCCGCAGAGAAAATAATATTGTTTAGCATTAGAGCGCCGAGACTGATGCTGGCAGACATGTAGCCTCATGTTAGACATTTTAAAGAGAAACTAATAAACTGTACCATAAGCTTATATAGAAATTGACAAACTAATATAAAATGTACCGTAAGGTTCTATAGAAATTAAGACACGCCTTAAAGAACACATATCAATAGATATAAGGACGCCTGGATCACCTTCAGAATACACACCGCGTGTGACAGTGATTCGGTTAGAAAATCCATTGGAGCTGTGAAGGAGATTCGAACCTATGCTTCTAAATATTCAAATATAAAAATATACTTGAAGGAAAAATTTACAAAATAATGGTATTCTTTTGTCTGAAAGACACACCCCGGGAGCCGGTCGGCCGAGCGGACAGCACGCTGTACTTGTGATCCTGTGGTCCTGGGTTCGATCCCAGGCCGCCGGCGAGAAACAATGGGCAGAGTTTCTTTCACCCTATGCCCCCTGTTACCTAGCAGTAAAATAGGTATCTGGGTGTTAGTCAGCTATCTCGGGCTGCTTCCTGTGGGTGGAGGCCTGGTCGAGGACCGGGCCGCGGGGACACTAAAGCCCCGAAATCATCTCAAGATAACCTCAAGATAACCTCCCCTTTCAAGCAAGCTCAGTGAGCTCCCTTTTTTAGCTGGGATCACTAGCTGGCCGTTCAAACTGTGCCATAAAATATGTACTGTACTCACCTAATTGTGCTTGCGGGGGTTGAGCTTTGGCTCTTTGGTCCCCTGCCTGTATTGTAATACGTGATGTGTATAGTGATGTAGCAGGTTTACGGGATAAGGTAAACCAACAAGCCAAGTAGGGGATACCCCCCCAAGCTGGATACATGGTGTCATTAAGTAGTTATACACATCATAAACAGTTGGCCTGTTGTTAAGCAATTGAAATCCTGTCGAAATCAGATTCCTGTTACATCAGCTGTGTGTTTAGAGTGAGCGTGGTTCCGGCCAGGCCATTACGCTGGTGAGGATATCAAGTTGTTGAGGATATCAAGTTTGCGAGGCGGCGCAAATTACTAGAAATTCATGTTATATTTTAGTCCATAAGAAGTCTCGCTTGTAAAGTGGTTTCTTATTCTCATTTCTTAAACCAATGTCACTTGTTTAATTGTGAGCAGTAAGTTGTAAGTTCATGTTTTAAAACTAAGCTTCACACTCAGAATTTGAATAATTTGGTGTATACATGTTATCTAAGTTGAAAAAAAAGTTTGTATTTTAAGAGCTCAAGGCCCATAGCCACCTAGTGTGGCCCAAGAGGCCTGTTGCTCCTGAATTGTATGTTCTTGTCTTACAATAATACTTTTTATGTTCCTTGTTATACATAGGAAATATGTAAATATATATGTTATGCAAGGAAAATAAGTAAATCGTGTTATATTTAGCCAATGTATGTCTTTATGTGCAACCTGTCCTCTTAAAAAGAACGTCGCTTTTGGCCGTTTGTCCGTATGGCCGAATTTGGACGTAATTTGAAAATGAAAAAAATGAAATAATTTGGGATTTTTTTTTCCAACAACAGTAAGTTAAGGGTCCTCTGATAGGTTAGGTGGGCAGGAAATTCTCATAAAGTTTCAAAACGTTATGAAAAACGTTAATTTAAAGTGTCCTCTCATAACCTCTGCGCGTACGCCGGACGACTCAAACAGAAAACGGAACAGAACGTCACTTTTGTGAGTCGATTTCATTTCAAATTACGTCCAAATTTGGCCATAGTGCGCATACCAGCCAAAAGTGACGTTATTTTTAAGAGGACAGGGTTGCTATGTTATAATATATGATTAGCCAATACAGAATCACTCTACAAGCTATAAGGTTGTGGCGTCTGTACACCACTACAGTCCAGCCTCTACTGTAATGACTGTAATGAACCTGAGACAAATGGGCAAAATGTTTCTTTCACCCTGATGTCCCCTATTACCTAGCAATAAATAGGTACCTGGGAGTTAGACAGCTGCTACGGGCTGCTTCCTGGGGGGGTGTAACAAAAAAAGGAGGCCTAGTCGAGGACCGGGCCGCAGCGACGCTAAGCCCTGAAATCATCTCAAGATAACCTCAAGATAACCACTTAAGAATAAAGTCTGTAAATCTACCTACACTCCAGCAGCCACTTCTACCTTCCCCTCCCACTTATGACACCCTTCAAGCTGTCTACTGGCAGGGGGAGAGGCCCTCAACTATTTAGAATGTCTTAGAATGCCTACCAGAATGTCTTAGACATTCTGGTAGAGCTCAACCCCCGCAAGCACAACTAGGAGAGTACAGTGCCGTGTGTGTGTGTGTGTGTGTGTGTGTGTGTGTGTGTGTGTGTGTGTGTGTGTGTGTGTGTGTGTGTGTGTGTGTGTACTCACCTAATTGTGCTTGCGGGGGTTGAGCTCTGGCTCTTTGGTCCCGCCTCTCAACTGTCAATCAACTGGTGTACAGATTCCTGAGCCTACTGGGCTCTATCATATCTACACTTGAAACTGTGTATGGAGTCAGCCTCCACCACAACACTTCCTAAAGCATTCCATTTATTAACTACTCTGACACTGAAAAAATTCTTTCTAACGTCTCTGTGGCTCATCTGGGTACTAAGTTTCCACCTGTGTCCCCTTGTTCGTGTCCCACCCGTGCTAAAGAGTTTGTCTTTGTCTACCCTGTCAATTCCCCTGAGAATTTTGTAGGTGGTTATCATGTCTCCCCTTACTCTTCTGTTTTCCAGGGATGTGAGGTTCAGCTCCTTTAGCCTTTCCTCGTAGCTCAATCCTCTCAGTTCCGGGACGAGCCTGGTGGCATACCGCTGAATCTTCTCTAACTTTGTCTTGTGTTTAACTAGGTATGGACTCCAGGCTGGAGCTGCATACTCCAGGATTGGTCTTACATAAGTGGTATACAGGGTTCTGAAAGATTCCTTACACAAGTTTCTGAAGGCAGTTCTTATGTTGGCCAGTCTAGCATATGCCGCTGATGATATTCTTTTGATGTGGGCCTCTGGGGACAGGTTCGGTGTGATATCAACCCCCAGATCCTTCTCTCTGTTTGACTCTTGCAGGATTTCCCCTCCCAGATGATACCTTGTGTTCAGCCTCCTGCTCCCTTCGCCTAATTTCATCACCTTACACTTTCCTGAGTTGAACTTTAGCAGCCATTTTCTAGACCATTCCTCCAGTTTATCCAGGTCATCCTGTAGTCTCTGTCTATCTTCTGTGTGTGTGTGTGTGTGTGTGTGTATGTGTATGTGTATGTGTATGTGTATGTGTGTGTGTGTGTGTGTGTGTGTGTGTGTGTGTGTGTGTGTGTGAGGTGAACTTTCCCAAAATATGTGAGTTTTCTTACATGTTTATGCCTGCAGAATCGAGCTTCAGCTCTTGGTCTCCAGTCTTCCAGGTGTCTGTAGCCATTGTGTACCTCACCAGATCCCACCTTCTAGCGAGGTGTGTGCTGGAGCTGTAGAGAGCTGGCTCCTCCATCACAAGTTATGCCTCATTAATAGTGATGCTGCTCACTGCAAAATATAAATACCACTTCATGCAGATCGGCGTTCAATCCCCGACCTTCCAAGTGGTTGGGCACCATTCCTTGCTCCCGTCCCATCCCAAATCCATATCCTGACCCCTTCCAATTGCGAGAGTAGAGTCACAAGAGCGACTCTACTCTCCTCCCACTCAGTGTTTTCTAAACAAGTCCACACTGAGTACTCTAAGTGCTCTACTAACGACTTGGCAGCTTCTAAGTTACCGGGTCATTTAAACTTATTATCGAAGGTGCAAATTAAGGGTCAGGCAACAGTGCCCAACAGCTTCACACACGCTCTACGAGTTGTGAAGAAGGCAGAAGCTAAGCTATACAGTGAGGCATTAACCAGCCAGGGCCCTCTGGCACCTGTGGTTAAAGTTTAGTTTAGTTCATTTATTATGCACCCCATACCCATCTTGTGGGCGGTAGTGGAAAGGGTTACAGGGGCACATATGTGGTTAAAGCCAAGATGGTTTGATGGTAACTGACGGAGGGTGGTAGCTAGAGAAGGGGGGGCTGGCAAGGTAGAATAGGGGGTAGGGTAGAAAGAGTAGGTGTTTCAGGGCAGGATAGAATGGTAGATGTGGCAGGGCAGCGTACAAAGGGTAGGTGTGGCAGGGCAGGGTAGAATGGTAGATGTGGCAGGGCAGGGTAGAATGGTAGGTGTGGCGGGTGCCAGGGGGTACCCACTCTGGCACCACAGCTGGGGATACCCACTTCTCTTCCTTTTATAAAGCCCTTTCCTCAATAATGATCAATAATGTCCATGTTCTTTTCCTTTAACCTAATGCGTCTGTTCACCTAGCAGTAAATTGGTACCTGGGAGTTGGTCACCTGTTGTAGGGTTTCCATCCTAGGGAGGGTCTGTCGTTCGACCTAGTGAGGACATCAGTATACATAAACAGGCTGCCTGTCCCCGTGAAAATGAATTATTATTATTATAATCAAATGACCTAAATCTTACGGTAGAATTTTGCGCTGGAGCCGAGATGTTTACTTCCTCGGGGTCCAGTACCGATGTTTGTTATTGTCATTTAAGTACCGTTGGAACACCTATGTCCACCTTTGTATTCGTTATTATGCACGTTGTCAAGTTAAAGTGACAACGATGTATGTACTCCAGACCTACCGTCCACCACATCTGGACTGGGGAAAAGTTGTCAATTGCTTCGTGTCTGGAGGATTAGGTGTCGTAGCGTCAGGTGTCGTAGCGCCAGGTGTTGTAGCGTCAGGTGTCGTAGCGTCAGGTGTTGTAGCGTCAGGTGTCGTAGCGTCAGGTGTCGTAGCGTCAGGTGTCGTAGGGTCAGGTGTCGTAGGGTCAGGTGTTGTAGCGCCAGGTGTTGTAGCGTCAGGTGTCGTAGCGTCAGGTGTCGTAGCGTCAGGTGTTGTAGCGTCAGGTGTCGTAGCGTCAGGTGTCGTAGCGTCAGGTGTCGTAGCGTCAGGTGTCGTAGCGTCAGGTGTCGTAGCGTCAGGTGTTGTAGCGTCAGGTGTCGTAGCGTCAGGTGTCGTAGCGTCAGGTGTCGTAGCGTCAGGTGTCGTAGCGTCAGGTGTCGTAACGTCAGGTGTCGTAGCGTCAGGTGTCGTAGCATCAGGTGTCGTAGCGTCAGGTGTTGTTCTGTAACTCCTGTATCAGGGTTTTCGGTAATGGGGGACGCTATTGACTCTTAGCTGTGCCGAATACGGTACGAGTTACGGTAGGAGGTACGAGTTACGGTAGGAGGTACGAGTTACGGTACGAGTTACGAGGTACCACAAGCTTTAGAGAGACGCCGGGTATAGGTGGAGCGGATCCCCAGAGGGATTGGACCTTAGGGGCCCTCACCACTCCCACTCAATCTCCGCCTTTACCTGTCCCAGATAATTAAAAAGAAAGTTTGATCCTTTTATGTTGTGAAGATGGCATCGGGCTTGGTGGTGCTGGTGTCTGGGCCCTGGGCTTGGTGGTGCTGGAGTCTGGGCCCTGGGCTTGGTGGTTCAATTGTCTTGAAGATAATTGATGAGTTACACTGCCAGTTATACCTCTGAATAAATACCTTGACCGAACAAAAAAAAACACTCGTATACTCTCACACACTGACAATCATGCACAAGGTTTACATAGTATATTCTCTGTGTGCGCCTATACTCACCCCCCGAAAAGAATTGCAAACTTTCAAACACCAGTTACTATTCTCTCAACAACAATTGTGGAGGGTCAGGAGTTTAGGTCAATATAAACTACAGTTTAGGTCAGTATAACCTACAGCTTAGGTCAATATAACCTACAGTTTAGGTCAATATAACCTACAGTTTAGGTCAATATAACCTACAGTTTAGGTCAATATAACCTACAGTTTAGGTCAATATAACCTACAGTTTAGGTCAGTATAACCTACAGTTTAGGTCAATATAAACTACAGTTTAGGTCAATATAACCTTCAGTCTAGGTCAATATAACCTACAGTTTAGGTCAATATAACCTACAGTTTAGGTCAATATAACCTTCAGTCTAGGTCAATATAACCTACAGTTTAAGTCAATATAAACTACAGTTTAGGTCAATATAAACTACAGTTTAGGTCAGTATAACTATAGTTTAGGTCAATATAACCTACAGTCTAGGTCTTCTGAAGCTTACCACCTGTCCATTGAACAGAAAGCTGGGAATAATATTACGACAGACCAACGTGTTGTTCTCCAGTCATGTGTGCTTATTTGAGCTGTTTTCTGTAAGACCTTAAGTCTCTGGCATTATAACATGAGCGTTACAGGCAGTGTTATGCACAACTGTCTCACTGTAGCAACACATGTCCACTACGGGCTCACCATAGCCCGTGCTACTTGGAACTTTTGTGTTCCGAGTAGCTGAGTCTATGACAACAACAACTCTATACCGGACTGATGCCAGCAACGGTCACGGGGGGACTGTAGTGGGGCATAGAGCACCACGGGGACTGTAGTGGGACATAGAGCACCACGGGGACTGTAGTGGAGCATAGAGCACCACGGGGGGACTGTAGTGGGGCATAGAGCACCACGGGGACTGTAGTGGGGCATAGAGCACCACGGGGACTGTAGTGGGACATAGAGCACCACGGGGACTGTAGTGGAGCATAGAGCACCACGGGGGGACTGTAGTGGGGCATAGAGCACTACGGGGACTGTAGTGGGCAATAGAGCACCACGGGGACTGTAGTGGGACATAGAGCACCACGGGGGGACTGTAGTGGGGCATAGAGCACCACGGGGACTGTAGTGGGACATAGAGCACCACGGGGGGGACTGTAGTGGGACATAGAGCACCACGGGGACTGTAGTGGGACATAGAGCACCACGGGGACTGTAGTGGGACATAGAGCACCACGGGGACTGTAGTGGAGCATAGAGCACCACGGGGGGACTGTAGTGGGGCATAGAGCACCACGGGGACTGTAGTGGAGCATAGAGCACCACGGGGACTGTAGTGGGGCATAGAGCACCACGGGGGGACTGTAGTGGGACATAGAGCACCACGGGGACTGTAGTGGGACATAGAGCACCACGGGGACTGTAGTGGAGCATAGAGCACCACGGGGGGACTGTAGTGGGACATAGAGCACCACGGGGACTGTAGTGGAGCATAGAGCACCACGGGGGGACTGTAGTGGGGCATAGAGCACCACGGGGACTGTAGTGGAGCATAGAGCACCACGGGGACTGTAGTGGGGCATAGAGCACCACGGGGACTGTAGTGGAGCATAGAGCACCACGGGGACTGTAGTGGGGCATAGAGCACCACGGGGACTGTAGTGGGACATAGAGCACCACGGGGGAACTGTAGTGGGGCATAGAGCACCACGGGGACTGTAGTGGGACATAGAGCACCACGGGGGGGACTGTAGTGGGACATAGAGCACCACGGGGACTGTAGTGGGACATAGAGCACCACGGGGGGACTGTAGTGGGGCATAGAGCACCACGGGGACTGTAGTGGTACATAGAGCACAACGGGGGACTGTAGTGGGACATAGAGCACCACGGGGGACTGTAGTGAGACATAGAGCACCACGGGGGGATTGTAGTGGGACATAGAGCACCACAAGGGTGCTCTATGTCTGGTGATTATAGTGGTGCACTGATTGCCGGACCCCAGTTCGAGGCTTAGCAATAGATAGGTTAAGTTGGAGTTAGTTAACTGTTGTTGTTCTGGGTCAGGTCAGTGGTTTGTATAGGGGCGACTTTAGGCTTTCTGCGCTCAGTAATTTAGACATTTTGTCCGGAATAAAACTTTCTAAAATTGCTTGTGTTAGATGACTTTTCTAAATTCTAAAAGTAAATTTGTAAAGTATTATCATAATCATACTTTATTATGCTAATGATAAGTAACCGAAATATTTGTGTTCATTCCAGGTAGGTGAAGCTCTGGCATAAAAGAGTGAGAGTACTAATATGGGTGGTCGCTGCTGCTGCTGTTGACGCTGCTGCTGCTGTTGACGCTGCTGCTGCTGCTGCTGCTGCTGCTGCTGCTGACGCTGCTGCTGCTACTTCTAATGTGTAACTGGTGAGTAGGAACATCATCACCTGGTACCTGCAGGCTGTACTACAGATACCTGGAGGTGGAAGGGGGGTTATTATCTTGAGGTTATCTTGAGATGACTTCGGGGCTTTAGTGTCCCCGCGGCCCGGTCCTCGACCAGGCCTCAGGTATTGTTCCAGGTTGTACCATCCGAGCACCTCCCCTCCCCCCCCTTCCCCCTCCCGCAGACACGCAGGAACGTGTAAGTCCCGTGTTACACTCGGGGTCCGGTTTAGTGAACCATAATCCGCCGGAATCGGATTTTGTGGATTAATTCGTGCGAACCCTTTTTTGTTTGGTTCTGGTGTAGGGGGGGAGGGGGTGCCAGTACTTTGAAGACCTAAGGCCAGAGTCACGAAGTAGTTACGCAAGCACTTACGAACCTGTACACCTTTTCTCAATCTTTGGCGGCTTAGTTTACAATTATTAAACAGTTAATGAGCTCCGAATCACCAAGAGGCTGTTTATAACAATAACAACAGTTGATTGGCAAGTTTTCATGCTTGTAAAGTGTTTAATAAATGTAACCAAAGCCGTCAAAGATTGAGGAAAGATGTACACGTTCGTAAGTACTTGCGTAACTGCTTCATGAATCTGGCCCCTGCTTTGTACTCACCTAGTTGTGCTTGTGGGGGTTGAGCTCTGGCTCTTTGGTCCCGCCTCTCACCTGTCAATCAACTGGTGTTTGTATGTATGCTGGTCTGTTTTTGTGAGTATACATAATTGTACTTATGTATGTCGTGTTATATTTTGTATTGGATGATACTGTCCGCGATGGTACTGTCCGCGATGGTACTGTCCTCGATGGTACTGTCCTCGATGGTACTATTCTCGATGGTACTGTCCGCGATGGTACTGTCCGCGATGGTACTGTCCTCGATGGTACTGTCCTCGATGGTACTATTCTCGATGGTACTGTTCTTGATGGTACTGTCCTCGATGGTACTGTCCTCGATGGTACTGTCCTTGATGGTACTGTCCTCGATGGTACTGTTCTCGGTGGTACTGTCCTTGATGGTACTGTCCTCGATGGTACTGTCCTCGATGGTACTGTTCTCGATGGTACTGTCCTCGATGGTACTGTCCTCGATGGTACTGTTCTCGATGGTACTGTCCTCGATGGTACTGTCCTCGATGGTACTGTCCTCGATGGTACTGTTCTCGATGGTACTGTTCTCGATGGTACTGTTCTCGATGGTACTGTCCTCGATGGTACTGTCCACGATGGAGCTGTCCTCGATGGTACTGTCCTCGATGGTACTATTCTCGATGGTACTGTTCTTGATGGTACTGTCCTCGATGGTACTGTCCTCGATGGTACTGTCCTCGATGGTACTGTTCTGGATGGTACTGTCCTTGATGGTACTGTCCTCGATGGTACTGTCCTTGATGGTACTGTCCTCGATGGTACTGTTCTCGATGGTACTGTCCTCGATGGTACTGTCCTTGATGGTACTGTCCTCGATGGTACTGTCCTCGATGGTACTGTTCTCGATGGTACTGTCCTCGATGGTACTGTCCTCGATGGTACTGTCCTCGATGGTACTGTTCTCGATGGTACTGTCCTTGATGGTACTGTCCTCGATGGTACTGTTCTCGATGGTACTGTCCTCGATGGTACTATTCTCGATGGTACTGTCCGCGATGGTAGTGTCCTCGATGGTACTATTCTCGATGGTACTGTCCTTGATGGTACTGTCCTCGATGGTACTGTCCTCGATGATACTATTCTCGATGGTACTGTCCTCGATGGTACTGTCCTCGATGGTACTGTCCTCGATGGTACTATTCTCGATGGTACTGTCCTTGATGGTACTGTCCTCGATGGTACTATTCTCGATGGTACTGTTCTTGATGGTACTGTCCTCGATGGTACTGTCCTCGATGGTACTGTCCTCGATGGTACTGTCCTCGATGGTACTGTTCTGGATGGTACTGTCCTTGATGGTACTGTCCTCGATGGTACTGTCCTTGATGGTACTGTCCTCGATGGTACTGTTCTCGATGGTACTGTTCTCGATGGTACTGTCCTCGATGGTACTGTCCTTGATGGTACTGTCCTCGATGGTACTGTCCTCGATGGTACTGTTCTCGATGGTACTGTCCTCGATGGTACTGTCCTCGATGGTACTGTCCTCGATGGTACTGTCCTCGATGGTACTGTTCTCGATGGTACTGTCCTTGATGGTACTGTCCTCGATGGTACTGTTCTCGATGGTACTGTCCTCGATGGTACTATTCTCGATGGTACTGTCCGCGATGGTAGTGTCCTCGATGGTACTATTCTCGATGGTACTGTCCTTGATGGTACTGTCCTCGATGGTACTGTCCTCGATGATACTATTCTCGATGGTACTGTCCTCGATGGTACTGTCCTCGATGGTACTGTCCTCGATGGTACTATTCTCGATGGTACTGTCCTTGATGGTACTGTCCTCGATGGTACTATTCTCGATGGTACTATTCTCGATGGTACTGTCCTTGATGGTACTGTCCTCGATGGTACTATTCTCGATGGTACTGTCCTTGATGGTTCTGTCCTCGATGGTACTGTCCTCGATGGTACTGTCCTCGATGGTACTGTTCTCGATGGTACTGTCCTTGATGGTACTGTCCTCGATGGTACTGTCCTTGATAGTACTGTCCTTGATAGTACTGTCCTTGATGGTACTGTCCTCGATGGTACTGTCCTCGATGGTACTGTCCTCGATGGTACTGTCCTTGATAGTACTGTCCTTGATAGTACTGTCCTTGATAGTACTGTCCTTGATAGTACTGTCCTTGATGGTACTGTCCTCGATGGTACTGTCCGCGATGGTACTGTCCTCGATGGTACTGTCCTTGATGGTACTGTCCTCGATGGTACTGTCCTCGATGGTACTGTTCTCGATGGTACTGTTCTCGATGGTACTGTCCTCGATGGTACTATTCTCGATGGTACTGTCCTTGATGGTACTGTCCTTGATAGTACTGTCCTTGATGGTACTGTCCTTGATGGTACTGTCCTCGATGGTACTGTCCTTGATGGTACTGTCCTTGATGGTACTGTCCTTGATGGTACTGTCCTCGATGGTACTGTCCTTGATGGTACTGTCCTTGATAGTACTGTCCTTGATGGTACTGTCCTCGATGATACTGTCCTTGATGGTACTGTCCTCGATGGTACTGTCCTTGATGGTACTGTCCTCGATGGTACTGTCCTCGATGGTACTGTCCTCGATGGTACTGTCCTTGATGGTACTGTCCTTGATGGTACTGTCCTCGATGGTACTGTCCTTGATGGTACTGTCCTTGATGGTACTGTCATTGATGGTACTGTCCTCGATGGTACTGTCCTTGATGGACACTGCGCACACCGCTGCCAATCATCACGTAACACTGCGCACACCGCCGCCAATCATCACGTAACACTGCGCACACCGCCGCCAAACATCACGTAACACTGCGCACACCGCTGCCAATCATCACGTAACACTGCGCACACCGCTGTCAAACATCACGTAACACTGCGCACACCGCCGCCAATCATCACGTAACACTGCGCACACCGCCGCCAATCATCACGTAACACTGCGCACACCGCCGCCAATCATCACGTAACACTGCGCGCACCGCCGCCAGGCGCAAGGATTTTTGTTTTTCCCCAGACAATACCACCGCAGCCATTATCGGAGCGGCAAGTGTAAGAAGGTGTTGAGAATGGCAGAGGTGACAGTAGTACGACCCACCGGTTCAAACAAAAGGGGCCTTACGACTACGAATCCCGAGCGCTGGCCACTCAGCCGCTAGGCCCCAGTTGGTGTTGTTCCTTGAGCTGATGACGAGGATGACGAGGAGTGACGACAAGACTCACCGCTCGCCTCAGCTGACCCCAGTAAGAATGCAGGATGGGATCCGATTAGCATTAGGATTAGCATCGGATTAGTTCTGTTGTCTCGGTTTAATCTCCACCTGCTCTTAGCACGCTTGTGTCGACTATGTTGTTATTTATGATTAACTTCCTGTTAGCCTCTGAGGATGCCAAGGGGATCTTAGCCAAACATGTCAAGCCTTGTACAGTATAAGTATAAAATGGACTTGGAATATTTAATTTTTAAACATTACTGTTCAAGTGAAAGAGAAAAGAACTTGAGTAACAAAGATAAACTTCTTGCTAAAAACGTTTGACAGGGAAATTGTAATTTAGCGTACAATGTATTCACCTGTATACTGTACTTTTCCTACGGCAGAAAAGTATCATCATCTCATCTCTACTCCTGGTTCTCTCTCTCTCTCTCTCTCTCTCTCTCTCTCTCTCTCTCTCTCTCTCTCTCTCTCTCTCTCTCTCTCTCTCTCTCTCTCTCTCTCTCTCTCTCTCTCTCTCTCTCTCCGCCTCCTGCTGCCTGCCTGGCTTCCTCTCCTCATTCCTCAGGCGGTTGCCTCACACACACACACCTCAAGTGAGGAAGACTAGCTGCCTCTTGACTTGCGCCCGTGCTGTTGTTCCCTCTTCACACTGCCCCTCTCTCTCCCCTCTATCCCTCTCTCTGCCCCCCCCCCCCTCTCTTGACGGAGTGCTGGACACAGCCTGTCCGCGTCTGTCCTTCTTGCCGACCTGTCTGGGTATCCAGGGCGGTGAGGACACTGTTGGACCAACATATCCTAGGGGGCCGGCAGCTTATCCTTGCAGGAAGGTCACTTACGGCGGGATGAAGGGAAGACCTCAAGAGATGTGAGTGGGGAAGGTCACACAATTTAGCAGGAGGAATACTGCTAAAGTCTCATGTCCCAACGTGGACCCCCACCTGTCCCAACGTGGACCCCACCTGTCCCAACGTGGACCCCACCTGTCCCAACGTGGACCCCCACCTGTCCCAACGTGGACCCCCACCTGTCCCAACGTGGACCCCACCTGTCCCAACGTGGACCCCCACCTGTCCCAACGTGGACCCCACCTGTCCCAACGTGGACCCCCACCTGTCCCAACGTGGACCCCACCTGTCCCAACGTGGACCCCCACCTGTCCCAACGTGGACCCCACCTGTCCCAACGTCAGGCTTAAACAACTGGATCAGGACGATGGGTGTTCAGTAAATTGAGAAATCTCCAATACTGGTGATGAAACCCCTTATACCTGGTACCTGGTAACCAGGTACCCTTATGCTCGCAGACATGAGACTCATGGATTGCCTCCTCATGTCTGCGTTCGACTTGACAGTACAGCTGTGTCTTGTGCCTGCCCTCGTTGCTGGGACACTGAAAATACACCTGTTGTCAGGTGTGAGACACCAAGCCACGTGTTGTCAGGTGTGAGACACCAAGCCACGTGTTGTCAGGTGTGAGACACCAAGCCACGTGTTGTCAGGTGTGAGACACCAAGCCACGTGTTGTCAGGTGTGAGACACCAAGCCACGTGTTGTCAGGTGTGAGACACCAAGCCACGTGTTGTCAGGTGTGAGACACCAAGCCACGTGTTGTCAGGTGTGAGACACCAAGCCACGTGTTGTCAGGTGTGAGACACCAAGCCACGTGTTGTCAGGTGTGAGACACCAAGCCACGTGTTGTCAGGTGTGAGACACCAAGCCACGTGTTGTCAGGTGTGAGACACCAAGCCACGTGTTGTCAGGTGTGAGACACCAAGCCACGTGTTGTCAGGTGTGAGACACCAAGCCACGTGTTGTCAGGTGTGAGACACCAAGCCACGTGTTGTCAGGTGTGAGACACCAAGCCACGTGTTGTCAGGTGTGAGACACCAAGCCACGTGTTGTCAGGTGTGAGACACCAAGCCACGTGTTGTCAGGTGTGAGACACCAAGCCACGTGTTGTCAGGTGTGAGACACCTAGCCACCTGCAGTGCTAGGATAGGGAGGAGCTGGGCTAGGCAGGGAGCACCAACGGGTATAGATGTACACCACATAGGGAATATTTCTCGGGCTGCTCAGAAGTTGTCTCTAAGGATGTTATCTTGTCCTTTTTGCTGGGAGAGGTGTCGCATGCTGCAATGTTTGCACATGAAGCAGTTCCCCAGGTGTACCGGTCAGGCAGGTGGCCCCTAGCTTGACCACTCGCTGTGCTTTGTCGCACATTCAGCAGTTGAACCCCGAGTTGGGTCCTAGTTTGTTGTCGCCTGGTTGTTGTTGAGACCGACGGTGAGGGGCGATGTAGCACCTGGCTACGACTTTGTGGCTGTCTTAGTGGAGGCCGAGAGAGCTAGATAGGGTGGGCAGGTTCAGACCCTGGAGACTACCTGGTCTCTCCTGGTTGATAATGTTTTCGCCTGACGTTTCTTGCCGATGCAATGGTTGCTTCTTGAGTGTTTGTTGGAGATGCAGGAGACTGTAGTTCCCGGTTGGTCAGAGATAAGGTCGCAAAAGATATTGGATTTGAACTGTGAAGACAGTGTTTCCTCTGGTTGTGTCATGTGTGCGACGGAGGAGGTTGTTGGTCTCGCCGAGGTGGAGTACCGGTGATGGCGATATGGTTCGTGATGCCCTGTAGAGGAGCTACGGCAAACATGTATACTCACCGGGGAGCCGGTCGGCCGAGCGGACAGCACGCGGGGCTTGTGATCCTGTGGTCCTGGGTTCGATCCCAGGCGCCGGCGAGAAACAATGGGCAGAGTTTCTTTCACCCTATGCCCCTGTTACCTAGCAGTAAATAGGTACCTGGGTGTTAGTCAGCTGTCACGGGCTGCTTCCTGGGGGGGTGGAGGCCTGGTCGAGGACCGGGCCGCGGGGACACTAAAAAAGCCTCGAAATCATCTCAAGATAACCTCAAGATAACCATTTATTGTTGTTGTGCTGGTGGTAGTGTGGGAGTGCCATTCCTCGGTGATCTCGTCAACTTCGACGAAACGGCCCGTGTCTGTTGTTTAAGGTGGGTCCTGTTTTTCCCTGATTACTTTTACAAATGTCAGTTCACTTCCAAAGGTCGCTCACACTGCCTCCCGGTACTGGAGCGTGTGCTACACAATATTTAAACTGTGACTAGCAGTAAATTGTTTGTAGAGTCGCCCTCTAGGCTGGCCTCGCCACTCTTCTGCGGACATACACATTTTGTCACTGACATGTATGCCAAAGGACCATCATTCCCTTGCAGATACCCGGATACCCATCTCAGCCCGGACCAACCGGGCTGTGGTTGGTATGTGGGCATGTGGGCCGCTCCAAGCAACAGCCTGGTGGACCAAACTCTCACAAGTCGAGCCTGTCCTCGGGTCGGGCTTGGAGAGTAGAACTCCCAGAACCCCAACAACCAGGTATCAACCAAGTATACCCGAGAGCAGGCACCTGGATGCAACCAAATTCACCTCTTTCTTGCAGGCTGAGTGAGAGACGTTAGGGCAATCTGTTTCCATGCACTTCACTTGTACCTTTCTGGTATAACCATATACGCAGCGATATCTCTAAAGAGTATGCCCTGAGACCGATTTAGCTATCCCATTAACCTTTCTGATATATTGTTTCTTGGAGACAGCACCTGCCAGAGGGAAGGGAATGGAACTCGCAGGAGAAAGCGCCAAGACATTACGACTATAGTAGTAGAAGACATCCATCAGTCTCAAGAGCCCTGGAGTGGCCTCTCCAGGGCGCAAAGCCTGGGTAGGTTGATACGGAGGAGAAGCTGTTACCCATGCACCAGGTCCCCCAACCCCCTCTCCGCGGCGCCGAAAGTCTCCAATGGAAAGGCAAACGCCAATACAATTGGTTCGAGCGCCGTCACAGGAACTGTCAGAACGAGGATGAAGGCAATATAGCTCATATATGACTGTATAGCACTTGGAAGGGGTCAGGATAAGGATTTTGGGATGGGACGGGGGGAAAGGAATGGTGGCCAACCACTTGTGGATGGTCGGGGATTGAACGCCGACCTGCATGAAGCAAGACCGTCGCTCTACCGTCCAGCCCAAGTCTTGAGAGCCACAGCCAGAGAGACAGGTGTGTGTAGTGATGGGTCAGGCGTCATGGGACGGGACCCAAGGTGTCGTGGAGGGTTAGGAGAGCAGCCTATCCACCGACAAAGAACGTCGCTTTTCGCTCGTATGCGTCACCTAAGGTCAAAAATTGTCGTACTAGTAAATGGAAGCGGATGGCAAAGGTGACGTACTGTCCCGTTTTCTATTTTGGGTCCTCTGGTAGGTTAGGATAAGGGCACTTTAAATTGACCGTTTTTTTTTTTTTTTTTTAAACGTTGGGAAACCTTAGAAGGAAAGACTGTAGGAGGAATGATTTGCCGCAGCCTACTACCCCCCCCCCCCCCACACACTAGTGTGTGGGGGGGGGGGAGTAGGTACATGCAGAGAATATCTCTCTATAACAACACTGTCCGCAATGTTCACATCCACACAAGTCAGCAACTGTTCAGTCCTCCCCATCCCTCCCCCCTTCCCTTTGTGCCTCCCCCTCCCCCTTCACTTTTACCTACCAACTCCCCCCCCCCCCCCCCGTCTCATCTTACTCTGCTCTTCGCCGCTTCCCTCCGCCTTCCACTCTCCCTCTAAAGAGCCCTTGAGTGGTCAGATAAAGCCTCGTTGACCTCCTTGGACCCTGGTGGCTGTCTGCGAGGGGCTGCCTGCCTGCCTCCTGCCGGTAATGTCTCTCTTCCCTGCCACACCTGCGGTAATGTGACGCTCCTCTCCCCCTGGCGCTCTCTGCCTGCCTGCCTGCCTGCCTAACTCTCTCTGCCTGCCTGCCTCCCTGCCTGAC